>NC_056740.1:152500-265000 GCF_019279795.1 Protopterus annectens
TGTCTCTCTCTTATTACTTTTTCTGATCTGACTAAAACCTTAAATTTTACTCAAAATGTTTTGCTTTCAGTTTTTATGCTCACCTAGTCCAGACTCACCATTTAACTCCATGGATTGGGTTACAAGAGGCTTACTGCCTCATAAAACTGGCACTTTCGCACCCCTTTCACAGACAGATTGTTTTCCAGCATCTCTGCTAGTGACACATACACCAGGTACTAACAGCATGTGTGAAACACCAGGTACTAACAGCATGTGTGAACATTTCATGTCATTACATTTGGCTACTGACTGGAATAGACTAGAGGTATGCAGTAATTAATCATGTTATTTTATCAAGGTAGAAGCCATTTTACATATTCATGAAACCAAGCAATAACTGAAATTTTTTGATACAGATATATGTGAACTATGGACTATTTTATGCTTGACCTTCCAAGAAATAGCTAATGCTTTAATTCACCACAGACTCCAATTAACCACAAGTTTCACTCAGCTGATGTCTATATATTTTTTGTTTGTTTAAAACATTTTATATACAGATTTACACTGGCAGAATCTTAGTTATGAAGATGACATATAAACAGAATTGTTTGGCAATTGTTGATGCTGTTACAAAGTATACATATGTAATAATATAACAAAATGCCTTACGTATGTACTATGTGCTTCTTTTTGTATGTCCTGCTATTTATGATGCTCCACATTCATAGACATGTAGAATAAGAAAAAGTCAGGAATGGAAATCAACCATTTAAAAAAGCAGTTTCTTACAAGTCTCACCAGTTCTCACAGTGATGGTGGCTGGACTTCCTTCTCTGTCACCTACTAATGCAGAAACTCTGACCACGTAAACAGAATCAGGCCGCAAACCATCAAGGTCTAAGGATGTAATGTCTCTTGAAACAACTCTGGAGTCTTCAACACCTAAAAGGATTTTAATGAAAGATCAGAAATGTTCCGTAATACACATATTATATTTTATCATTCCATTTGAAAATGGAACATATAACCCACACTTTTTCCACACATTCACTTGCTCTTTTACCAGAGCGACAAGAATCCATCAATGAACATAAACAGATGATATAGTGAACAGACAAAAATAGAAGCAACATGCAGACATAATAATTACACACTTCCACATCTTCAGTAGACTTCTGTTTCTTGTAATGCTGAAATGCTGATAGTGTACAGTTTAAAATAATCTTCACAACACTAATTTATCTTTGACCCAGTTCCTCTTCTTTGTATTAATTTTTTTTTTTCTCGGATCAAGAGCATTTATCTTCATTATATATTTACATATTTATTCAAATATGTGAAGCAGCTAACATAAATTAAGTGGTTGACACATCCCTGCCATCTGCAGAACTTAGTAGTTATGTACCTGACCTTGTTCTGCTGTCATCCACCTATCCTGCCTCCCTTGTAAATCTCTGCTGTACTACATTCTAGCAGTTTCTTTCCCAAGAGGTTTTTGCAAGCCATATCACTATTTCTGTTAAAAAATACTTAAGTTTGGCCTGACTTGTACACCTTTCAGTTACCAGCTATGCTGTCTCTTTTGCCTCCCTTTCTTTGGCATGTCACTCCAAATGCCTTTTGATGGTTTGATGGTACCTAGGTTGATATGATGTAGTCCTGCTCTCTGTTTTCCTGTAAAGTGAGTATGTAAAAAGGAAGGCAAACTCTTCACTGAAAGGACTTCTCACCAAAAAAACGAAGAAATGAATATAAGATAGTGAGATAACCAACCACGATGTACAAATCCTTCTCTTGACTCATAAAATCCAAACAGTAGACACTGTATAAAACGAATTCCAATTTATTAAGAGAAATGATGAGCGCTTTCGCGTAGTACAGGGCTACGCTTCTTCAGATAACTTTCTTACATTTAGAAGCACATTTAAATACTAAAAAAGGCGGGATATTAATTGATTAATTACATTAATTAAACAATCAAGTTGTTAATATATTAACATATGCACTGCTAAACCCATAAAATATATATGCAGCAAATATTATTCATCAATCAATAGTGTTAGCTAACATTAACATTTTAACATAACTAACATTTTAAATGAACATTGTATAAATGTGTCGCTAACTAAATGGGTGAAATATTAAAAGTCATATATACAATTATTATATTGGTACTTCCCTTATATGATAATTGTATATATGACTTTTAATATTATTTGATGCGGAGCATTTAATATGTATTATTATTTATTAAATCATATGTTCAAGAATTAGAACTATATATACACAGGCGAGGAATATATGTTTCGCCCATTTAGTTAGCGACACATTTATACAATGTTCATTTTAAAATTTTAGTGTGTTGCTTTTTGTTTTGTTCAGTGTTAAAGTTTCTAATGTTAGCTAACACTATTGATTGATGAATAATATTTGCTGCATATATATTTTATGGGTTTAGCAGTGCATATGTTAATATATTAATAACTTGATTGTTTAATTAATGTAATTAATCAATTAATATCCCGCCTTTTTTAGTATTTAAATGTGCTTCTAAATGTAAGAAAGTTATCTGAAGAAGCGTAGCCCTGTACTACGCGAAAGCGCTCATCATTTCTCTTAATAAATTGGAATTCGTTTTATACATTGTCTACTGTTTGGATTTTATGAGTCAAGAGAAGGATTTGTACATCGCGGTTGGTTATCTCACTATCTTATATTCATATTCTTTTCCTGTAAAGTGTTAACATACAGCTCATGCAGCATTTCTTCATGATTCTGTTCTCTATTCAGCTTCTACAGTTTTGGCAACACTCTTCTGTATATACTCCAGAGGTTAAAGTCTTTCTTCCAAGGCATTAGAAAGGGCACATAACATTCTAGACTTGGTCTCATCATAGCCCTGTATGGTGACAAAATGACATACGCTCTTAATGAATTTAACCCATCGCTGTTTGTCAGCTCAGTACCCTCCTGGTCCCTGCCCATTCACTTGTACTTTTCTCATATGACTGAGTATGGAACCCCTTTTTTCTACCTTATTCTTCTGTAGGTCTTCTCCATACAACTAGTACATGATTTACAGAGTCTGCCTCTTCAAAGTGCTTGATTTTGTAAATGTTTACCCTGAAATCCAGCTTATTTCATTCTACCTACCTTTTTACTATGTCATATCTCACCTAAGGATGCAATTCTATTCATAGGTTCTGTACAAATGTTAGTAATATTAGCAAACCTGTTCTTTACTACATCCTAGCTGTATCAGAACAAAGATACTAAACAGTACCAGCAAATATTGACATCAGTCACGGCTCTCCTATTACTGGATTCAAACTGTCAAATTCTTTGCAGGCCGTCCTTCACATTTACAGTCTGTGAATTGGTTCATTATTTACCTCACTAAAATGGGTCATACTTAGTTTCCCCATTAGACTTTGAGGCAGTACGTTGTCACAGCTATTGATAATTCTTAAACATGCCATATGTTCTACTCAGCTCTTTCTGAATGTCTCACCTCTGAAGCAGTCATACCGTTGCATTAAACTCTTGGTCTTAGGAGAAAGACCTTTACGTGAAGTTTTGCTGTTGCCCATTGACTACGTCACTGGAATGGGATAACTTAGCAGTCCCATCCCAGACATTTGTATCCATCCTTTCTCACAGATGAGATTTACTTGCCTATGATTCCTCCCCTGAACCATAATGAGGCATTTACTACTATTACTCTTTAGTTCTCTTGGATGATATTTACATTCTGTAGAAAGATGATGGCTGTGTTAAACTTCTCAGCAACATAAATTTTCTTTTCAGTCTCCTTCCAGGTTACTGCAATACTTACCAGCTCCCCTCACTCCTAGCTAACCCCCCTTACAATACTACCCTGCTTTCACAGACTTATGATTTCACTGGAGAAGTATGTCTTAGTACTTCTGGAAGTAAAACCATTTATATCCATCTGTTCCCTTTCCATACTAGTCATTTCTTACAACCTGTCTATGTATGTTGGAAAGCCCCATCTGACATCTTTGTAGTTTCCTTGTGGGGCATTCCTAGTGCTTGTCATGCCCTTCCCTCTGTTCTTATTTATTTCACATTGATTATTGGGCAAGTCAACTAGTCAACAGACCCTTTTCATCCATAACCTGGACTCAAAGCCACATGTAACACACATGAAATTAAGACACAACAAAAGTTGTTGACAAAGTTTGATGAACAGAAAACAAAACAAACTGATTATGCATACCCATATATTTGCAGTTGTACACATATGTACAGTTCACACTTAGTAAATTTAGTCCATTTACGTGTGTAGCTACAGGCAGTATACTTCTGCATTTTGCACTAGGTTTTGGCTTATTTATATTATTGATAGTTGGTGCATAACTGTTGTAATGCATATCTGCAATTGATACATAATAGCTAGAATGCAGCAACAAACAGTTTAATAGGTAGTTTAAGACATTACAGGCTCTCAGTATTAGAATTTCTCATTTTTATAGTCTTGGGAGTAGTTAAGGCATTTAATGATTTAGGTGTTGCTCTCAATAATAAACTTGCCTTCGATCAACGTATTATCTCTATCAAACATAAGGCTATTTGTTGCAAGGTCATTACATTAAAATCTTTTATCTCTCAGGGACGAATGTTATCTGGTCTGACTTTGTGTGTTTCACACATGCTCTTTGAGTACAACACTTTTTACATTTATAGAAAAAGACAATTGCATTAGTTGGGAGTCTGTATAACACCAGTTTACCAAGAGATTACCATCTGATAGAGACTTGGATTATCCTGAGAGATGCAGGAAAGTAAATTTGTACTCAGGTCTATTACAGACATTTTAGATATTTTAGAGGGAAAGCAATCTAGCAACATTAGTATCCAATCATTCAATGGCAATCTTTTACAGTCAATGCTTAACTTAACCATATGCAGTAACACTCTGACGTTCAAACACAGAAACATTAATTTTGTTACCACAAGCATCATTCTTCAATATTACTATTATCCCAAAAAATGTGGACTAGATTGTTATCCACTATTAGACTTTCAACCAGTTGGAGTAATTTCAACATCTATATAACTGTTTCAAGAATGAAACTTTAAATTTCAATAAGTCAGTGTTTTTCAAACTGCCTTCAGACTGTAACACTGGAATTATTTATGAACCTATCTATGTGTCTGCATCATGAGCTGTGGAGGCTATCCCTTTTCTTTGCAGAAAAAGCATTTACCTTCTTTCAATAAATGGTCTTTTAATTTAGATTTGAACTGTTGTAGGGTAGATTGCATTTGCACCACAGATGAAATATGATTCCATGTTGGAAGCTTAGATGTTTTGAAATGCGGTCTGAGAAGTGCTAGGGCATCTTCCTGGTGAACCCTCAGTGAATAACTTTGTGGTCTAATTTATCATTTTAAGGGTGGGCAGTATTATAAGCCCCCTGCACACTAGTGATATTTATTATTTCTGGTATTTGGGGCAATATCTTCTACTGTTAAAACCCACTACTACATGCCATGAATCCTTATGAAAGGCAAATGAAAGGTTACAAGGCATTCATGTTTTCAAATGAGAAGCTTTTTCAGGTTTGAATCTGCGATGGATATACATGATCAAAAAATATTTTTGAAGGTTCTAGAGGGCCTCCTCAACAGTGTAGATGTTCACTGGTCACTTTAGGGGAACAGGCTACATCTAAATGGAAGTTTCTAAAATTGTGAAGAAAACTTACTAGTCACATCAAAGTTTTCAAAAAACATACTGTGTTGTCTAGCTGTAATGAGTAACTGGGAGCCTCATGATCAGAATATTACATCAGTTTTAAACAATGAAATATACTGTGGGATCTTGTCCTTTCATTTCCTGTTGTTATTTTACTACGATTTGCAAAACATTTGCAGTAGAATTTAGTGATGCTGAATGAGGTGATCCCTCACCTGTTAAACTGTATAGGAAAGGCATGATCTTATAGCTGAAGAAATATAACTTTCAGTTGAAAGAAAAACAACAGGAGAGTACAGCACATACTGTTTGGCCACTAGTGGTAGGATGAACCCCCCACCACCACCATAGTAGTGGTTATTCTAAACTTCCCTGGTTAATATCTAGAATTAAAAGCATCATTTTAATGACAGTCATATGAGAGGCTAGGATCAGTAGTCTAGCTGGGGTGGGACAAAGGGGGTAAAAGGTCTAGGTGCAAGGTGTTAGGAGACACAATCAGGAGATGCTGACTGACTGACTGATAGTGGAGTAGCAGCAATACTGATATACATTTTTGCACTGGCCTTTCTGAATGCTTGCACAGAAATTAATTTCAGTACTGCTTTTCTGAGGTTCACGTGTGGTATAAGTTGTAGCTAGCAGTTTGTTCATCATTATCATCAACCCTCTCTTTTTCCCCCATTTTCCCAATGCGGTTGGTGTGTTGTCAACCGTCACCCTCTCTTTTGATTCAATGCTACTCTCCTACCTTCTTCAACACTCATGACTGACTGATGCAGGTCTTCTCTCACACTATCCATCTACCTCTTTGTTGGACATCCTTGTTTCCTCTTGCTTTCTTCCTGTCTCTCCCAGATACTCTTTACCAGACTGTCGTCTGCTTTTCTGCACATGTGCCTGAACCACCGTAATCAGTTTTCTTTGACCTTGTCTGCAATTGGAGCTACTTTGGCTTCTGTGCTGATGTCGTCATTTCTTCATCTGTCCCACAGTGTGCACCCTACCACCCATATCAGGCAATCCATCTTTATGATCTCTAGCTTCCTCAACTGTCCTGCCTTCACTACAGAGGCTTCTGTACCACAGAGTTGCACTGGTCACACCACTGTTTTGTACACCTTATTTTTCAGCTTCTTTGGCATTCTTCTGTCATACACTACCCCTGACACTCTGTGCCAGTTGGCTGCAGCCCCTCTGATTCTAGCTTTGACCTCCTCATTCAGACTTTCCTTCTCTTCAAACACCTCTCCCAGATACTTGAAGCTGTTAACCTGTTCCAGTGTTTTCCGCCATCTCAATTTTCAGCTTCTTCTGATTTCCCCATTTGCTGACATTACAACTGTCTCATCTGTACTCACTCACATTCCATGAGCCTTTAGTTTTGCATTCTATTCCCCTATCCTTTGCTGAAGTTCTTGCTCAGAGTCTGCCTGTAATACCACATCGTCTGCATACAGCAACTTTGTTAATCTATCCCCTCCAACCTGTTTTCTAACGTAGTCCATCACAAAGATAAACAGCAGTGGGCACAGAGCTGAACCCTGATGCACACCCACTCCTACTAAGAACCCCTCTGAGAGTCCAAACACTGTTTGCACTTGAGTCATTGGGTCTTTATAAATAGCCTGCACCAATTTGACCAATGTTTCTAGGACTTCAAATGACTGCAAGACTGCCCATATCAGCTTTCTTGGTATCTTGTCATGCTTTCTCCAAGCCTAGGAATGCCCAACTAGAGTCTTTCCTCATGTCTAGCTTCTTCTCAACCATCTGCCTCACTGCAAATATTGAGTTACTTGTGCTGCATTCTGATCTGAATCTGACCTGTTCATCTCACACCTTACGTCTCTACTACCCCTTGTATTCATTTATCAATCACCCTCTCCAGAACTTTCATGCACTGTGACAGGAGTTTGATACCTCTGCACTATCCACAGTTGTGAATATCCCCTTTGTTCTTGAAAACTGGCACTAGTATATTTATTTTTTTGTCATCTGGGATATGTCTTTCTCTCCATACTGCTATGACTACCCTCAGAAGCCATTTCTCCCCTATCCCACCCAGCATCTTGATCATACCTGCTGTGATCTCATCCGAGCCTGCTGTTTACCCTGATTTCATTTTCCTCAGTGCTGTTCTTACTTCTTCTAGGGTGGGCTCCTCCTCTTCTTTCATCATAGGCTGTGTCTGGGGCTGTACAGCCTCAGAGGGGTTTTCTTCTCTCAAAAGCAGCCTTTGATGTGCTGTGGGCTGGTGAGCAGGCTTTTGCTGGCATCCCTTATGAAGGGTATCTGACTATCTTCTTTATCTTTCTGTCTTTGACTAGCAACCTAATAGTGTTTCTTTGTGCCATTTACTGAGTCACTTTCCAGAAGCTGATGGAGTGCCTCCGATGCCTTTTTCTTTGCTATTATAACTCCTCACTTAGCCTCTTTGTTAGCCAACCAGTATTCCTTCCTAGTCTGTTCCATCTTTTCTACCTCCCACTTTTTCTTGCACTCCTTTTTTCTTTTTATAACTTTTGGGACTTCTGCATTCTACCACCAGCCTTTCTTATGTACCTTGCTTCCATATCTGTCTCGGCAACGTATCTGTTCTATAGTCCTCATGGATCCTGTTTTGAGGCACTGCCATTCTTCTTCAACTCCACCTATGTCCTCTTCTTCTTGAGGTGCTACAGCCCAGAGTGATTCCTTTACCTTCTGTGTTTTTTCTTCAGTTAACTTCCAGGTCTTCAGCCTAGTCTCTGTTAACCTTAGCGCCTATTCTGACCACTTGTTGCAGCTGATTGTGGCAACCAGAGGTTTGTGCTGCAAACTGACTGGTCTGTTAACCTTAGTGCCCATTCTGACCACTGCTTGCAGCTGATTGTGGCAACCAGAGGTTTATGCTGTAGACTGACTGTTTCACTATGGATGACTTTGCAGTTACTGATTCTACCCCAGTGCCCTTTGTTTACTAGGAGGGAGTCCACCTAAGTTGCATGTTGGTCACTGTTGTATGAGATCTTATGACTGTCTCTCTTGTTGAACCATGTGTTGGCCACTATTAAGCCATTTTACAGGCAGAAGTCTAGAATAGCTTCTCTTTATTTATTCCTTTTGCCCTGCCCATGTAGGCCCAGGAAATACCTCTCAACTGTACAGATTTTTGCAAAATGTCCAGATTTTTGCCTCAAACATTTGGTCTATTTCTCATAAAATATGTTGGTTTCTGGCATATCACAGAGGACTGAAGTCACTAAATAATCACTAGATAATGACATACATTTGAGTTTCAGACTTCATATCCTTCAAAAAAATGCATGCTAACGCAAATCCTGTTATTCGAGCAGCTTTCTAAATTTATAAGAGCAATATTTAACATTTGTACCTATTTTCTGGGCCTTTCCCCCATTTTGTTTGGCTTTGTCCAGATTTCTTGGATTAACACATTGAGAGGTATGACGCAGGCAGTTCTCCTATCCAGTTCTGTCTGTTCCAATATGTGTATTCAGATTATCCATTATCAACACCAATTCATGTTGTCCTGGTTTATCTAGCAGGTCCAGCAACTGCTGTCTGACTGCATTATTTTCCTCATTATCACAACCTGCTGTGGGGGATATGCTGAGATTATGAACAGTGCCCTATCCTTACATTGGAGTCTGACTGCTGTAAGTCTATCACTAATTCTGAAGACATCCTCAGTGTCTTCCGAAGACTCTCCCTCACCACAATTCCCACTCCATTTCTAGTCTATCCTTCTCCCGAACAGTAAATTCTGGATCCTAAGCCAAGTGACATTGCTGCACTGCCCTTCCAGCTTGGATCTTGGATACATAATATCTCCAGCCCCCTTCTTACCATCATGTCATCCACTTCCAAGCTCCATCTGAGTTGGAAATTATATACAAATGACATACAACATGGCCTGTGCTAAAACCAGAAGCAATGTAGCGCATGTATTCAGATTTCATAAAGGTAGATTTTGTTTAATCACCTCCAGCAAGGCACTACAGTATAATCCTGGAATATGTAGCAAAGTATATGTAATGTGTACCATGCTACAGAACATGGTTCTATGAAAACAGGTAGCGCAGCCTGATAACACTGTGGTGAGACATGCCATACATGATGTAACAGCAGTAGGAGGTCAGGGAGAAGATACAGGGGAAGACAATGCACTAGCAGATCCCCAGCTTTGACAGAAACTAACACAGTAGTGTGGCATGGCAGGTGCTTCAGGCTCCAGTGAGGCCATGCACTCAGCAGCAACTTTTAATGGGGACATCTGAACCTGTGCATGTGGCTGCTCCTTCCTTTCCCACAGTGCCTCTGAGTCATTACACCATGTCATCCACAAGTTCACACTGGATGTGCTGACATCAGCCCCCTATTGTCCGACTGTGCTGTACTCTTCACCAGTGAAACCTGTGAATGCATGAAAAATATGATATTGTAAACTCATGGACATATGCTATGAGTATCTCTTTTGACATGCATCATGGTACACATGGAAAACAATGCTATACAGTATTTTAGAAAATGCACTTTGCAGGCAGGTTTTTCACATGCAGACCACAAATGACTATTAGAACAGTTGTGAAGACAGCAATGGTCATATACGCTCTGAACAATATGCAGAAGTGTATGTCACAGCCTATTTACTTTGGTTACTACTTACCTGGTGCTTCTTGTACTGACACATAGGTGGAAGCTGCTAGGGCTGCTATTACATACAAGCCACCAGCTGACATAAGGGGCTGGTCCTCCTACCCAGACAGCAACACCAAAGCTCCTCCAACTATGTCAGTCACTCTACTATTTGTGGGCCTCCCCTGCAGAAGTCCTCCACAATGTTCCAAGCCTTTTGCTTTGTATGGGAGATCATATCTGTAGCCTTCCTTCACAACTGCTGTAGGCATCTATTATGGCTGTCATGGAGTTCACAACCTGCACCATGCCCTGCCAGATCTTGCCCCTGACATGCTGGTCTGCATCATCTTTAGCCAATAAGCACCTTCTATGCACATGAAAGTAAATTAATCCTCAATTAACATACCCTACCCACATAACCTTTAGCTACCTCCTTACTAACATACCCCACCAAACAGATGTTCAAGGAACTCGGGGACAAAACTGTGTTGGGTTGCACAGCTAGGCATGTAAAGACTCTGGTGGTCATTAGACTAGCATAAACCTATGAACTTAAATGTAAAGGGTTATATATCTTAACATACAACTAATTGTTATTGTTGCAAGATGCTGCAGCTGCAAGAGGTTCCATATGGGCAGACCACGCAGATGTTCTCGCAGTAAATCACTGAATACAGACAAGTTATTAAAACTAAAGACAACACAAATTCATTAACAAAAAGGTGCATTAGCAAAACATGCAATAAGTTCTCAAATTTCTATTTTTTTTTTTTGTAGTTAAACATCTCTTACCAGATGTAAACGGGGCAATTTAAACAATGGATTGGAAGTCAGGGAGTTGAAATGGCAGATTTTACTAGAGGTTGACAAGATTCCAGGACTAAATGAAACCTTAAACAGTAAATGTATGCTAAAACCTAAGGCATTTGGTAACTGATCAGTTCTAACATATTGATTTTTTACTCAAGTATTATTACTATTACTATAAATTTTTATGGTATTTATTATAAATAAATAGCTTTTTACAAGCAATTGGCCAACTATTTTCATATGATCTCTTTTATATTTTAGAAGTGCATTGATTTGAATGGGAGGTATTCTGAAGATTTTTTTTAGGAAATAAAGAACAAAAACACGTTATAATACACTGAGACTTTCTTTTCCTGCAAGTTAATTTTTTGTTTGCTTGTTTGTTCACTGCTATCTCTCGCTTTGGCATTTCTCAGTTTTTTTGCCTTCTGGACCAGACAGCCAACATGCCAACAGCCCATCCTGTCACTTTCAAACTTTTACACCCCCCCCCCCCCGGGGGCAATTAGGAAACTGGGCTAGCCTCCACAAATAAACTTTATCCTCAACATAGTAGAATTGAAAGTATAAATTTTCCAAGAGTGTGCTAACTCAGAGTATCGTCCCTGCTCTGAGAAAAAGTTATGTTGGATGATGTGTACATATAACAGAAATGCACTAAGCAGCATAGTTCAGAATTCTATGATATAAAAAGGCAGACATTTTATTCTACCTTAGGGTGCGGATATGTTGAAATTCCACATAAAAGAAATGTAGTCCAAGTAATCACCACCACAGCTGCTATAATGCACAAAAGTCTTTTATTAACACAGTTATTGAGCGCTTTCCTCTCAGTAAGTAGCGACTTCATCAGAATAACAAAGAAGGCATAAAAAAGGCAGTTTAAATACTAGCATCAATTGAAATTCCACCAATGAAATGTTAAATGTAATTCAAAACCTTCACACATCAATTAATTAATTAAAAAAGCCTGGATAGGATCACCACAAAGCAAAGCAAAGTTTTACAGCATATATTAAACAGTATAATGGTGCAGTGTTTTTAACCAAACTTTTTAAAAAAAAACACATATACCTTATAGTTTGCTATGTTTCATCTGCTTTTTCATGTAACATAGGAACAATAGAAATTGCATTGCATGCATGCATTGCATTGTTGAAATTCCAGACTGGCCAAAGTCTAACAAATGAATGTTGTCTGAAAACTGAACTCCATCATTTAAAATGTAACGTTATGCCAACACTGTGAAGCTACATTTTATGCCACACTTTTCATGGCTGCCCCACCACATCACAGATAGATGTAAACATGTATGTCCCTCCATTGTGGTGTGCTGTAGCTGAGTTGTTTTGTCCGGTTACTCTCAAGAATAATACACTTCAAGGAACATTAAAAAAATAGTAATTCAAGCAGAATTTACCATCACTGTGTTGCCATGTAATCTTATAGCCTGTTGCCCTGGTAACCTCTGCCCACGATATCCGTACTCGTCTACTTTCAGACTCAATCTCCTGCAGATCGGTAACAGTTCCAACTTGGAGACCTTGAGAAAGAAAGGCAGAGGGTGAAAAAAGATTACAACTAGTAAATGAAGGAGGACCCGAAAGATGTGCATATGACTACATATAAAAACAAGATTTTTAATTTGTCAAATCCTCATCAGGTTCAGTTGTTAATATCTTAAACTGTTTATTTTTGCCCTTTGATGTCACACACCACAGAATAATGCAGTATTCACTGGAAACAGAATGCCAAACTGATAACCAGGCCCTGTGCACTGTAGGAAGCTGCTGTAGAAAGGTGGTAGTATGTACTATGAGCAGCGGTCATAGATGAAGGCTGTTAGCTCAGGCCAGAAGAGAGTTATCAATAAACAGCCTGTGTGAATCAGACCCATCCAGAGGAAAAGGGGGTTTATGCCAGCTGGAGGAATGACAGGCTGCCCTATCTGTAATGTGAACTTATCATATCACCAGCGAGGCTGGAGAGGCTATGATCAGCAAGTGGGGAGTAAACAAATGAGAGTGCTGACAACATGGTGCATCAGGTTATGGATGTGAGTACCTATGAAAAAAATGATTAATCACAAAAGCATGAAGGGTCCACGCCAATTATGCCTTTCCATTCTCTTCTTTAACACATGATCTTTGGGCTTGCAGCTGTCAGTGTACTCTAAGTTATTTTTTCATTAAAATTCAGAGAGCATAGAGAAACAGAAATGGTCATGGAAGAACTACAGGGCACAGACGGGTGGGAAGGGGTTTAGTTGCCTCTGAACACAGTAGATATGGCATCTGCTTCTTAATAAATTACTCAGCACTGATCAGAAGAATAACCTCTTTACATCATAAGGTATTCAGCAAGCTGTCATAATCTACATATGAATCTATGGCTCCTTTTATTTCCACAGTACACACATAAGCAAACATAAATGTGTAAAACAAATCTGAAGAATGACAGATGTGTCCTCTGATTAACTAAGCTTGAAGATGACTACAAAATTGAGTTTATTGACCCCCCTCTAACACCTGTACCCCTCTGAAGGAACCTACCTATTTAACATCTGGTATACTGAAAATGAGATCAAATTAAACATAAAACGGTGTAGCATTGTTTCATTTTGCAAACACCTACCCTGGTGATATAATATAGATGATATTCTTCTAATTAAATGTTAATGTAGTCGGAGATCTGGATACCTGGTTTGACAGTTCCGTCTCCTTCCAGCATCACATGGGAACTGTAGTCAGAAGATCCTTTTACCTAACACAACTAATAGCCAAGAGTATATCATCCAGATGTAAAGATATCATTGTTCCCTTATATTCAACACTGATTAGACCAATGATATTACACAACGCCCCCTTTTGGATGTACATCACTCAGCATATCAAACAAGTGCAAAAGTCCCTTCAGGCTTAAAGATTCTGAACTGCCAGATTAGGTGAGAAGCTCTATCCTTTTACTCACCATAGTATAGACTCTTAATGGTTGACCCCTGCCTTGACTACCATACAATTAGGGATCTTATTTCCTTGAGCTCCTATATATGTGCAAATTTAACATATTTAGCAAATGCCAGAACCAGGGATCTAAATCTTCACTAGCAGATAAATAAAATGCAGTGGAGAGATAGACTCATTATGAAGTACATTCTCCAGCTGTAGAATAAGCTGCCCTTTAAGGTTAAGCATCAAGATACATTATTATCCTTCAAGCAGAACCTAGACAACTGGATGGGTACCCTCAAATTTACCCAGCAAATAATTTGCCTGGCTCTCCTTGAAACTCCAACAAATCCAAGGAATCCTATGAATGACTCAACAGTAGGCTTGAAGACCTCATGATTTTTACATCAACTTTTTGATTAATTCTGACTTGTGCCAATATCCCTCACTAAATACACAGATCTGGAATATTCAAGTAAAAAAGTACAGTAAGATGGACAGGATAAGATTCTTAGTTATGTGAACAGTGCTTGGCATACAATATAATAAACAGATGCAAAACTAATAAATCATTGTCTATCAGTGAAATGACTGATCACTTTTACAGCAATGAGTGTACTCCATGCACTACAAATAAATTCCTAGTAAAGATTATTGTATTTGGCATATCCCTTTTTAATTTTCCAAGTCTTTTGGGTTTCTAATACCATGAAGGGAATGGATCCCATTCCTAAGTCAAAGTATGATTAAAGTTCATGAAATTAGTATTGTTTCAGTTTTTGATGTCAGACAAAAGTGCTCTTTGCAACACCCACAGTGTGCCCAGTAATGACTCCATCTGCAATTTGTACGGAGTTACATGTTTCGGTACATATCTAAGTATGACTTTAAGTCCTTTTTATAAGACCTGTTGCTGATACAACTACTATTGGAACTGTCTGGGTATCCCTCCACATTGCCCTTGTTTCTGCCTGCATATCCTGGTATTTTATGACTTTGTGTCTCTCTGTACGTAAGATACTAAAGTCACTGTGTGTAGCAATTTCAATGACCATTGTTACTTTTGTCTTCTTTTCATGGCACTATACCTGGTTTTCTTGCATCTATTTTTGAACTATTTGTAATGGGTGACCCACGTGACCTAAACTTCACCATTTTCTATAATGTTTTGTGGCTCGTGTTTCCAATGTTTTTGAGCTATCTCAGTATTATAATGTTTGCACAATTCCTAATGCAACAGTCTTGCCACATTATTATGCCTTTCAGTATACAGTCCTTCTGCCATTAGAATATCACAATCATCGACAACATGTGCGACTGCCTCCAATTCTGTTTTACAAAACCTACATTTGTCTGTTTCTCCCACATGTTCAGTACTTTGTAAACCAACATGTACACAGTCCACTGTCTTGGGCTGCCAATATTAACCTTTTGTCTTTTGGTTTAAATTCACCTCTCCTTAACTATTCCTGTGTTCGATCCTGATCAACATGAGGTTGTTCCAACAGTTTTCTATACTTGCAACTATATTTATGCATTTCCACATTTCTTGCCTTCTCATCTGATCCTTTACCTTATATTCTTTCTTTTGCTTTTTGGCACATTCAGTTGCTGCCCGATTTTTATCTACTTCTGATTTTATTTCCATTCCTGCTTGACACCTATGTTCCCTCTAAACAAAGCAGGGTAGTTATCTTAGACTTATTCTCCTCATGTTTTAAAACTTTCACTATATTTAGGTCTTGTGAGGTCAGCAGATATGCATGCAGTCCTACAACTGCATATCTATATACGTAATCAAGTTCGAGGAGGACAATATGTCCTTCAGAATGGGGAATATATACTCTTGGTACACACTGATTTTTATAAATCATCTGAGAAGCATGAAGCATCCTTCTTGTTTTTCAGTCCAGCTGATCCAACACCTTTTGGGGTCAGTCAGTCAGTCACTCCAAAACTGTAAGTTAGGACAGGAAGAGCAAATTGGTTTATAGCTTGGACTTTGTTCCTAGATGTCAGTGCTGTTTTCAGTATTAATTTTAGTCTTCTAAAATATCACTTACTAAGTTTTATTTGCATTTGCTCATGTTTTATTTTTGATCCTTCAATATATTCCCAAATATTTATACACTTCCTCTTGCTAAGATTTTTTTATATCACATTACTGTCCCAGGCTGATGATTTCTTTTGTGCTATGGCTTTCCTGCTTTAAAGGTTGCTTTTGCACATTTATCAATACCAAATGACATTCTTATATCATCTGAAAAGGTTTTGACCACTTGCAGTTGTGCTTTCAGTTCATCATCTGATAAACTACACAGTTTTAATCATCCAGAAAAAGAAGATGAGAAGTCTTTACACTTTGTTGTTTTCTGGGAGCCAAACTGCAGCCATGACATAATCCGTTAAGTAGACAGCTTAATGGGTTAAGGGCAAGACAAAATAATGAGTGACAAAGCATCACCCTGACATATCTCCCTTTGAATTTGTATCTCTGGAATAATAATTTGTCCTTTATATCTTGGCTTAACTGCAAAGTGATTTGCCACGGTTTCATTGTCGCTGCAATGTAATCGATCAGTGTTGTGTGTATCTTATAGATTTTTAAGCATTCTTTTATCCATGAATGTGGGATACTGTCAAATGCTTTTTTGTAGTCTATCCATGCCATACTTAAGATTCTTCCCCTTTTTACAATTCTCCATTATGACTTTATTTAACAACAAATAATCCTTTGTTCCGTATGACTTTCTTTTACTGCCCTTTTGTTCTACTGCCATAATTGAGTTTTCTTCTAAATGACTATAAACTTTGTCAGCATCAATTCTACTGTATAGTTTATATGTCGTCAGAAGGCAAGTTATTGATCTATAGTTTTTAAGATAGCTTGCAGGTTTGCTCTTAGGGAGTATTGTTTTTCCTGTTGTTAACCAGGTTGGTGTCCGTTCAGGGTGTACATATAAATAGTTCTTACTCATGGCTAAATCTTCATGTAAAGATCTTCTGGTTAATAACATCTGCTGTAGACTACAGAAAACATGCCAATCTACTATGGAACTATTTCTGCCCTCCTCTAATACAGCATCAGAAGGAGGGTAGGTGAAATGGAATAAGGAAGTAATAGACAGTTGTTCAGTGTACAGTAAACAGAAACACCAGTTTATTAAACTTTTAGGTCCATTGACATAAGCAATGTAAAGACTACACAATTTAGAACAAGAAAGCCCACTTTACAAGCTGAGGGTATCATTACAACAAAAAGAAACAAATCAACATGATCTTTTAAGTTAGGACACTCTGATGGCAAACAAATGGGTTTTTGTATGTTCAAGGTGTTTAGCTCTGTTCTTCAGAATAGCAAGAACTTAAGTGCTATTACAGGGAAATTTGGTATATGTTAACTCTGAAACTACTGTAACTGCTGAATATTCCCTCTTCTCTGAGGTACAGCAATCTCAGAGTTTTACTAAGTAGCAGAGTTGTGGGAGTGTAGCTTCTATATTAAGGGTTCAAGGGCCATATGCTCTGCTTTTTAGGTGGAACAGCAAGTTTCAGATTTTACTATTTTGTTCCAAAAACTGCCCTTACTTTTTCAGACTTTCTTGACTTTCAACAGTATCTTCAAATTCCAAATAGGACCCATACAAAAAGCTGTTGTAGCTTTTACAGCTGCATTGATCCCGCTCCTACTAGTATGTTGCTTAACAGGCAGTGCCGAGCAACATACCAATAGCCTCAAAAATAAACCCCTAAAAAAAACACCTCCTTTCCACAACAGGAAAATCCCTGTCATCAAATGAATCCCCTGTGGTGCAGGTAAACCTGCAACCACACACAACCTTCTCCCACCTCCAGACAGTGATGCTGGTGAGTTCCCACAAACTGGAGCTCCATTTGTTACCATAGTATGGTAATGATCTATGCCCTGCTAAGGTGCATAATAACTGCAATCTTTTTATGACTCATATTCATTCATAAAGATAGCACACTTTGAAGTAGAGTATGACAGCTGAATAGTACACACTGTGCTGTATGCTTAATTAAGAAGAAACAGAAATAAGGCAATGACTAAATGTAAAAAAATGAATATTTTAGTCGTCATATTGATTAATGCAGACTCAGTGCTCAATATTTATCAAAACTCAGATTAGTTTGGTCAGCTACTTATCTGAATCTGATCTCCACTTTAGTGACATACTGATATACCATTACAAGGTATGTTACTACATGCCCCTGGACTTCAGGCACAATAACAATGCAGAAAAGAGTAAATCTTATGCTAAACCTATCAAAGCAATCAAGCTGGAAGAGGGGTAGAGCAGTTTTCAATATTAAACTAAGACCAAAAAATGTCAACTTCTGGATATATCAGTAATGCAGAAGAGACTATGTAAAGTTCTCATACATCAGAAATAGCCATGTTTCACAGACCACTATAAAAATCAATGAAAAATACATTTTAGTGTGGTTAGAATCTCCGGAAATGGGAGAAACATCAGAAAGGATTCTGCAACACAACACATTGATGTTCCTAGGGCAGAAAACTTAAAATAATCCACTGCTAGCAAGATTACATGGGGCACAACAATCATTTAAGAGTGTCTGGTAAACAATAAGCTGGTGAGAGGAACAGAAACATTTGAAATTTAGTCTGTTCTTCTAGAAAAAAGAGCACAGAGTGCCATAATGAAAAAAAATTGGACAAATGTGAGCATTAAAACTTCAATCAGTTGAAATGTGCGACAGTCCTTTTAGGGCGTATGGTTATGAGAAAACTGTATGAGTCATAAAGAATATCAAGTGCAGTGCCACTCAAGTCCTGGGAATTTCTGATTCTGCATCAAAACTTTTCAGCATCAGAATGGTTATATTTTTAATTGAAACAGACAATAGCAGATATGTGAAATATTGCTTATTTTAATTTTTTGTCTTATTGTAGTTGCCATTTGTTAACTAGGTTAGTAGACTTGTCCAAAGACCCTTTTCAGACAAGGCCTGGGCCATAGAGACAAAACAAGGATGGTACTCAAACAGTAAGATGTGTGCAAAGCAGCAATGCTATATATTTTTTAATGCCACATACTGTCTAGTTTTTTCCTGTAAAAATGGGAAATGCGGAGATGAGGTTATTTTCCCCTCTTCCCCTTCCTTTAGCTGACTCCTCTCCTCACCCAGATCAACCCGACCCACCTTAACTTTCATCAGGCTCATCCCATTTCACTGGTGCAGCATCATACTTCGCCACAAGTGTGCCCTAATCCTCTCCCACCTGGATGGAGCTTTGTGAGCTCTTCAATCACTGCCTACAGGAGGTACATGCATCCTTCCACAAATGAGCAACCTCCCAATCAGTACGCTGCTTATAGCAGAGAGTCCATCGGGTTTTAATGCTTTTTCTTGCAGTTAGCTTAGGCCATCCCTCCCCCAAGATGGGCTTGCTGGCATCAGCCTCTCACTCCCATCCTTCTCCAGTCTGATCTTTCCAACATCCACATCACTAATTAACCACAAGGCAGAGTAAGGACTTTATCACTCACACAGGGCCAGACAAACAGGCATAGTTATTGACCTGAGGGGAAAGTCTGCCTGAAGGATGTATCATAATAAAATATAACCTCTGGTGCCTCACTTCTGGCCAATGCATGATCTGACCTTAATAATAATTCTAAATTTAAAGAAATATCTCAGAATGTCATACACCATCATGTATTCAGACCAAGACTTGTGTGAAGATTTCATTGGTGGCTGTGTAACGGGCAGTCATAGTACTAAAGGAGATCTGTCCCAGAAATCAGACAGGAACAGCCTGTGCACAGCAGCAGTTTCCATGTACATAACAGTTGTAATATACTGACCTCTGCTCTTTATTGTTAGTTCACAATGGCCCAAAATTTCTTTTGTGGCTACAGAATAAGGGACAAATTATTATGATGGCAAAGTCTATTCTGCCCATGGAAAAACGATGGTAGCTTAGAACTGGGTCAGAGTAATTGTGAAAGACATCTGTTAGTCAATGATGAATCAGAAAGAAAGTCCATGAAGTTCACATAGCTGTTCCCCACACTGACATAAGTGCATCTGATTCTGCTATTCCCTGTGGGAATCTGATTTCCTGGCTGAAATAAAAAAAAAGAGTCTAAAAGCACCAGCTGAACTGTTGATTTCAGGATTGTTTATGAGTGCTACTCAACCAATAAAGCAGATTTGTACTGTTCAGTCAGCCATGTCATGGATTTTTTTATATGCCTACAGGTAGTTGGACCCTTCTGTGTAATGTCTCCTGTGCACTACACATAGCCTCTCACTACAGGGTTTCCGTATTAGACTGATTTAAGTTAGTTACAGTGGTTTGTACCATCTCTGGTTGTTACAGATATGACAGAGGAAATTATGACATATTTACTATACTACTGCATGGTATATTTTGAATCAGGGTCAGATAAACCAGACTGATTGTTCTTAATGCTGGGTATTCAGAGATAATTCATTGCAATGACTTTGGTCTCTGGAGCTAGTAGATGGTGTGGCATTTCCCCATACTGTTAGATAGAAGGTTGAAGAATGAGGTTGATGGGGTTTTGCATTTTATAGGCGAGTGCTACATTCTAACCTGCTGCTGTTGCTACAGATTAAGCTTAATGATTTTTGTCTTCGCAGAGCTGATGTCTAAAAATTGTGATACCACTTCTATGAATGACAACAAAAATTAACAGAATTAGGAAACTGTCTACACTTTTAAAAACTTAGTGATAAACTCTTAATTTCCTTTCTAAAAAGTCCAACCTTGAAAAAGGGACTTTAGAGCTTACATATCCAAGAACAGACACTGGACAGCTTTATTCAGGTAAATCTTCTCAACGCCATTTTTTAATTAGCCAAGTGGACTCATTCTTCACCACATAAGAGATGGACTGATGGGGCTGATTGTCCACTTTCACCATGGCTTTAATATTTTTGAGTAGCTGGGTCTTCTGCTCTGGATCTGGTAGTAGTGCTGCTAAAGCTAGATTGTCCTTTAATAGTTTCCCTAAATGTCTATTAATATATTGCACGTGCCTGGCTACCATCATGGTAAGCACAGTAGTAGATTATATTTTGCCAACTACTCAAGGTTTCTTGACTTTTTGTCTGGGAGCAAATGTTTCCTGTGTTTAGACGATTTTTGAAATTCATGACTGTTTCTTCTAATCTTTAAGGTGTAAGAAGAGTAATTCACTAAGAAATCAAATGACCAGGAAGGCACGGTGCTGACATCTGCTCATCGCAGTCAATGATGGTAGCTCCTCTGGTGCCAACTGTACCCTGAGCTATAGAGGCCAAGCAGGTCTAGCTCTTTTAATATCTACTTATTTTATGTATCATATATTGGGTCTTGGGAATGGAAAGTCAATTTGCCCCTCATCTGATGACCATTAGAAATTGATATAGATTTTCATTTATTACATGCCACTCCATTGCTTGAAGTCAAGGACTCTAACAGGAAGGGAAGTAAGACAATTTTCAAAGCTTCCTCCATCATCATTTCATAATCATCCAGGTCTTCTGTTTTTTCCTCAACCAAATCCACTTTGAAGATGGATATAACATTCAGATTGAGACTTTTTAGAAAAAAAAGCAGCCTTGAAAGTATCTGTAGAAAGCCATACAATTCTGAATGTAAGACCATCTGATAATTTCTGTAGTCAAGTGGAAAGCCTGAGGAATTACTCTGAGAATGCTAGAGTACTAATGCTTTGGAACTTGGAATATTTGTGTACAGCAGAGTAAGAACTCTTCTAATGTCATTACATCCTACAATCAGCCAGAGAGGGAAATGTGGGTATTGAAATGATGCCCCCCCACAAACTGTGAGCAAGATGGGCCCTCTGTCAACAGACTTAAATAAGGATTGGCACTACAGTTCTGAAAAGGAACTGGATAACCATCTAATGCTACCGGTCTATGCATGAAGCTAATCATAAAGCATGAAAAGGGACTGGATAACCATCTAATGCTAACGGTCTATGCATGAAGCTAACCATAAAGCATGAAGGCAACCAATAGACAGATAACATTGCTTCCTTGCCTGTCTGATGCCTTCAAAAAATGGCCTGATGAAGTGAGCCACAAAAGGCAAAAGGCAAAAAAAAAAAAAAATATATATATATATATATATATATATATATATATATATATATATATATATATATATATATATATATATAAGAATAGGGGAATAGGGTTTCTGGTAGTATTTTTACAAGCCTTTATCCCAACCTCATGGCAGCCTTTGGTCATCGTTACTAAGCAGACATGTGCAACATAATGTAAACCACAGTTGTCTTATGTCTGTTTTTTCATGTGTGCTTTTGTTAAATTTCTGTCAGTTAATTTTGAATGATTTTTCTTACCAGTTCTTGCAATGATTGTGGCAGGGATTCCTTCTCTGCTCCCAACACGGGCAGTGACACCGACTGTGTATGCAGAATTTTCTTGTAGGCCTTCAATGTTGTATGCAAAAACATCACTGGCCACAATCCTGGAGAATTCTCTACCTGCAAAGGAAAAAATAAGAAGAAATGAGAAATTCAAGTTGTTGATGTCTAACAATTGGGTAGTCTCATCGGTATTATGGAAGCAAAGAGCTGTGAACAAAGATTCCCTATTTCTTTTCCACTTCCATGTAGCATTGCATAACAACTGTATGTAAAGTCTGTTTTTCAATAAAATGTAGATTTAAATCTCAGCTGCTGGCTAATGTGTTATACTGGCTAGCTACGGAAATAGTGATTCAGGGGAAAGTAAGCATAAAGAAATCTTGTGACAAATTGATTAGATGCCTGACTACAGCATTTTGCCTGTGTTAAACTGAATCACTGTACTAAGATTTGCAGAGAACAAAGAGGTGAATAACAATGTAATATGCTACTGAAAGTCTATAAAAAATCTTAGAGAGTGGTCGTGTCAAATGCTAAATGAAAATCTCTTCTGCCACTGCTGGATTGACAGACCACTCATGAGGCTGCAGAATACATCTACTGAGTTTGTCTGCTTCACCCTGGAACTCCCCGGAATATGCATTGCTATCAGAAAGCTGGGTGAAGAAATCTCCCACTGACATACTCCGACAGCTTTTCAACAAAGAGGGTAAGACTTGGTTCCTCCCTATTTGTTGAAGTACGAAACTTCTGACATGTTGTCCATTTGAACTGCAATTGTTCCCAGAGGAAAAGCTGACTGAAAGGCTTGCAACACTAAAAGCACTGCTCTTACTTCCAGAACACTGATGTGCAAGTTGGCCTCTAAGGAGGACCAAGTGCCTTGGACAGTCTTGCCCAGAAAATGCCCTCCACCCCATCTGAGAGGCATTCGTGGTCACTATGACTTTGGACTCTGGAAGAACAAAGGGGTGGCCCAGAAGAATTTGTTCGGAATGAATCATTGATTGGGGATATTAATCTCATCTGACATGGGTTGATATAGCATGGACCACTGAGATGTTAGTAGCCATTGTAAAATTCTCAGGTGAAATCTGTCTAAGGGAACTAAAGTTATTGTTGCTGCCATTAAACCTAGAACCTGTAAGACTAGTCAAGCAGGATCTTTCTTTCAAATAATTTTCTGAACCTGAATCATAATTTTTTGAACTGTTGTTGGAGGAAGGGATGCTACGGTTGATGTCACATTTAGTATTGCCCCTATAAACTGTAATCTCTGAGCTGAAGTCAGTTGGGATTTGTTGTGATTTACAGTTTTTCCTAGGTACACACAGGTCTTAAGAATGTAATCCCTTGCCTCTGCCAATCAATGACTGGTTGGAGCAGTAATGAGCCAGTCGTCCAAGTACGGAAACACCCGAAATCCCTGCAGTCTCAAGTGAGCTACTACTACTACTGCTATACATTTGGCGAACACCCTGGGGGCTGTGGTGAGGCCAAAGGGCAGAACTTTGAATTGGTAATAACTGGATTCCAGCCAGCAGTGGAGGAATCTTCTTGAGCATCGGTCAATTTTTATGTGGTAGTATGCATCCCGAAGACCTAGTAAGCACATCCAGTCATCCTTTCTGAAAAATGGAAGAATTGACTGTACTGTGACCATCAGGAATTTTGTTTGTCAAACCAATTTGTTCAGCACACTGAGATCAAAATTGGTCTCCAGTTCCCTGTCTTTTTTGGCAATAAAAAGAATCTTGAGTAAATTCCGCATCCTCTCTGGTCTGGTGGGACTTCCTGGATAACTATTTATCTAGCAGTTTTTGAATTTCTAGAACTGCTGGTTCTGCTGACTGGGTGGGACATCAGAGATTTTTTTGCAAATGAGGGAAGGACTGGAAAAGGGTATGATATAACCTCTGGATATGATCCGTTGCACCCAAGAATTTGTTGTTATATTTTGCCAGGTGCTTTGGTGCAAGGATAAGCATCCCCCGACTGCCTCCAGAGAAAGACAATTGGTCTTCCTTTCAGGAACGTGAAAATGCTTATCTGGAAAGGAGTCCCTAAAATCCTGATTCTGAGAACCACCTCTGCCGCATGGGTGTTGTCTTTCATTGTAGTCCTCCCTTCTGCCCCTGGGAGAATTGGTACCACATGTGCCCTGGAAAGGCCCTTGGGATTTTCTGAACCACATTTTTCCACTGCTCCTCTGATTCCTGGAACAGGATCTTTGGGGAGTAGAAAAACATACACCCATTGCAGATAAGGTCTTACCATCTTTTTCACACCTGGATAATATCTCTTTAACTTTTGGGCCAAAAAGAGATGATCCGTCAAAGGGAGCATTGAGAAATTAAGACTTAAATGAATCCTCGAAGTCACAAAGGTGCATCCAGACATGTCTCCTTATGGCTACGCCTGAATCTGCTGCTCTGGTAGTCACTTCTGCTGCATGTGTAATGAGCCTCATGGACATTGACATGGACTCCAGGGTGGCCAACTGGGAAGCGACCTTGTCTTGGACTCCCTCAGTAATGGCTCAATTACTTGATCAGATACCTTTGGTGTCTGGTAAAATGTGCCAGGAAATTTAACAACCTTAAGATGAAGATTGATGAAGTGTAAACCAGCTTCCCAAATCTATCCATCACCTGGGACTCTCTATTGAGAGGATGGCTAGAGGAACTCTCGTCAGCCAGTTCCTTTTTAGTGGCAGCCGCAATGACTATGGCATCTACTGGTACACCTTCAGCCCAAAATTGCTTGTCCTCTGAAGTGGATAAAATTTTGTGTGGTCTCTTAGGGATAGGTTCAATGGTGTTTGGTGTCTTCCATGTCCACTGTGAGATCAACTGAATGAGCTTGTCAGCAGGTGGAGCCAGCCAAGGTAGACGGGTGAGTACCAAAAGCCTGCAGGTACACAGAGTCCTCCAAGGAAGGATTTTGTGACTTCTAATTCACCCCTGTTTTAAAATTTCCAGGAGGTCTCTAAAGAAGATATCATCAGGGGGTGACATTGGGGACTCTTCCCCTTCATCAAAAATCGATGTCTTCTATGATCAGTTTCTGTGGTGAATCTAAGTGCTTCCTCTTGCACTTTTTCTTCAGAGGGACCTCCACAGGGGGATGGTCTAGGGAGGTATCAGAAGAAGACAGAATATGAATCTGTGAGTCCTGCGGACTGGGTACTTGCTGTCTCAGTGGAGAGACAATATGTATAAGAGTGCATGAGGACAGGATGTGTTCTGAGGAGGATGGGACCGACTGAGTGACTGCCATGGACAAAACCTTCTCCATTGCCTGGAAGGCTGGCCCCCTCAAAGCCCAGAACTGAGAAAGACTGCCTTGAAACCATGGTCACTCTCTGCTCCAAAGAGATGGGCAAAGCAGAACCTGGTGCTGCGCTGCACCATGCTGAAGCTTCAAGGTGGAGAGATGGCTCTAAAAAAATTGGAGTTGACCCTGGCTCCTTGGATTTGACAGGACAGATGCAGCCCCTGGCGGTCTCCAGTTCTGACATAGCTGAAGAACTCAGGGAAATAATCGGTTACAAAGGGAGAGATATCTCTGGAACTGATACAGTTGGTGTTGGAAGGCTCAGAGCTGACATCTCTAAAGCCTCAGAAGAGGTCAGTTGAGGAGTAGTGAAAGGGGTAGAAGCTGGATCAGTTCCAAGACCCAGAGGGGTTGGAGCCAAGGGAAGATCTGCAAGTTCTCTCATCCATAGAATTTTATTCACTAGTCTCTCCACATCAGTCTTAGTGAGACTTTTGGTGGAATGGATAGAGGCCTGAGAAGGAGATTTTGGTCTCTAGAAAAACCTTGGGCAATTCACCAGCTAAAGGGTCAGTAGAAGGCAAATAGACCACTCCTGGCGAATTAAGCTGAACTGTTTGACCGATGTAATTTGCGTTGAAGATGAGATGTCATTAATCAAAATTTGACTTTCCTGTGGGGATTTTGTCAATGTACTAGGAGTCGGAACAGTAGTTGGTACTAGTGACATCTTTTCCTGCACAATGTTTTGGATTGATGTTCCATCGGATCCAAGGTACTTGATGGACCCAGTGACTTATGCTTCTTTTGAGTTGGTTCCAAGGGGGATGATGTAACTGACAAGCTCCTCTTTTTTGACCTGTCCAAAAATGAAAAAGAGGAAGGGGAAGAAATATCAGATTTACTCTTCACAGCAGATATAGCTTCCCCAAAGGCTAATGGAATTAAGCTCTTCAATATTAATTTATTTTTTTTCTCATTGAGAGCTCTGTGACTAAAGCTGTGACAATGCTACAGTCTCTCTTGTAAATGAATGGCTCCGAAACAATAGACACAAAGAAGATGAGAATTGGAAAGAGGAATTTTGTGGCCACACTTCTGACACTTTTTAAAATCACTGGGCCTTTTAGGTTTGTCAGCCATAACGCAAACATCTATAGAAGAACAGTAGCAGAAGTACAGTACGAAAAGCTATATATATATATATATATATATATATATATATATATATATATATATATATATATATATATATATATATATATATATATATGAGTCCATAAGATCGACAGACCATCTGATCGACATTCATTTGGTCGACAGCTCATTTGATCGACAACCAGTATTCAAGGCACTTAACAGGGATTTGCCCCCTCCCCAATGTTGTGCGACCCTGGAGTTGGTATATATAGTTAGGGGTGGTGTGGGGGCACAGCCCCCCACATTTGGGGGGTGTGGGGGCGAAGCCCCCCACCTATTTCCATTTAAAACATGAAAATACAACAAAACTATACATTTTAAAAAAATAGGTGGGGGGCTTTGTCCCCACACCCCCCAACTATATATTCCAACTACAGGGTCGCACAACATTGGGGAGGGGGGCAAATCCCTGTTAAGTGCCTTGAATACTGGTTGTCGATATATATGGATCTAGGACTGTTGAACGAAAATTCAACAGTCTGAATCCACTATCCCCGAACACAATTTAACAAAAGCGCTTTCACCAAAAAAGCGCTTTCGTTAAAGTGTGTTAAAAAAATAAATAAAAAACATTACATTTATGTTTTTGCTGGGGGGCAAGCCTCCCTGCACCCCCCACCCCCCTCTACTTTTATATTCTCACTCTGAGGTCACACTACAGTGGGGAAAAGGGAATTTTCCCTTATCCCCACTGTAATGCGATCTCCGCAACAGGCATACTTACACGAAAGTGCTTCTTCGGTGAAAAGCACTTTTGCGTAAGTATGCACGGCCGTTTCACATTCAGTGAAATGGCCGCTCGAGCATTAGTCCTAGACCCATATATATATATATATATATATATATATATATATATATATATATATATATATATATATATACAGATATAAATATGTTGTTGTGTCTTTCGGCTTTTCTCGGTTAGGGGTCGCCACAGCGGAACTCCGGTCTGCTAATGATTGGCAGTTGAGTTTTACGTGCTGGCTTGCTGGGCCTAACGCACAACCTTCAATGAAGGAACGCCCATTCACGCATGTCGCCACACAGAAGACGCTCTAACTGAGAATCGAACGGGCAATGTCTAACTGTGAGGCGACAATGCTACTGCAGCACCACCACTGCCAAAAGACTATATATATATATATATATATATATATATATATATATATATATAAATATTATATATATATTTATATATATGTATATATATATATATATATATATATATATATAGATATATATACATATACCCTTTTTTAGAGGGAAAACTAGAAAGGGAAAGGGAAGGTACCATCAACAATGATAGTTACAGCTACACCGAAGTGTACGGGGAGAGGGAAAGTATCAACAATGACAGAAAGAATACATGCACGTGTATGGGAAGGAATAAAGGGACAGTAAAAGTACAGAAAAATACTACAAAATATAATGATAAACAGCGGAAAGACTAACAAGAGACTTTAAACTAGAAATATTAATACAAATATTAATAGAAATATTTATAAAAATTTACTTAGCTCAAGACCTGAGGCAAATGGGTCTGTCTGAAAAAGCAGTAAACAAGATCTGAGGTAACTGGGATAGGGGAATTGTGGGTAAGGATGAAGCTTCAGAGTTTTTGGCCTATGCAAGCTGTAGTAACAGCCGAGTTGGTTCCAGTATTGGAACCAAACCCATATGTCAAGGATAAAATGAAGACTGACAACATCAGATCAGACTTTTAAGCTACACTGTTGCTGTGTGAGTTGTGGGTGCCTAAATTCCTCAGTGTGCTGGACTTGTGCTCAGACTGCATTTGGGAGAGTCATGTAGTGTTGCTGGGTTAGTATCCCAACTCTACTTTGACATGCACCGTAACCACCTTTCCCTCATATCTTACCCAGCCATAACATTCTCCTATTTATTATTTACAAAAAGGAGCAGGCAGCATATCTCTGCATGCCTCCCCCAGAGAGAGGTGCCTTATCATTCCTCAGTGTCAGCTCTCATAGTACCTAGGCTAGTTGGTGAACTTGGGACACCTGTGTCGTAGTCAAGGCTTCTTTCTTCTATGCCAAAGAGCCAACCTGAAGAGCTGATGTACTAAAAAAAAAAAAAAAAAAAGATGATTCCATAATGAAGGCAATTGTATTCTACAGATAAATAATTTTAAACACATGAAGCTTCTGTGATGGGTAATAAATAGAAGAACATAAAGTGAAGTACGTAGTTTGGTTGAATAGATGGGGAACCACAAATTCATCCCCAATTTTGCTAGCACCCATGTCCCTCATGAATGGGACAAGTGAATTTCCCAACATATCCTTTTTTCTGCCCACCACTGGATTATTAATATGCAAAATATAAGGGCTAAAACTACCATGGAAATGAAAGGCTAGGCTTCTTAAGATCCTCACAGATCAATAGCCTAGAAAGTTCCTATGAGCCTATAGATGTGTGTCAGTAATTTCCTTGATAATATTAACTATTTGTTTACAATGTAGTGCCCATAGTATTAATCCCAGCCAAGAACAACTGGTAGCCTGAAACCAAATTTGGGAAACTTTCTCTTTTCCATTTGATATTACGACTTGGAGATAGAAAAGGTAACGAGGGGGCAATGTGCGCAGCTGTGCATGGATGGGGCCTATCAGTCTCCAAGAAACACGTCTAAGTTAATATTCAGTCGGTTCCATTTTGGCTCATTTTCTACATTGAGATAAAGGTGAGTTTAAATGTTGGTATTACAGATTATGTAAACTGGAAACAATGGCTTTGTTCATTAGGATAGGAAGCAATTCAAAATTAAACAGTCACACAGCATTAGCTGTGACTAGTAGAGTAGAAATAACCACTGCTTTTGCTTTGGAGAAGTTTCATTTTTGCAGGTTAGTGGCAGACATACACAATGTTATGCTCTTTTAGAGATGAGTTCCCTAGAAGCTGTAATATCACAGGGAAGTGGTAATAAAACGTGGATTCAGAGAATTCTGATCCAGGATAATTTTAGACTATTTTGCACATACTGGATCAGTTGTGGTCTACTCACAGCCATGACTGCATTTTATTTAAGTGTCCTGTAGTAGTTCAAAATCAGAAAGAAAACCTGAACCGCTATACAAAGGTGGCAGTGGCAAACACCACCCTCACTGTAGGCATCTTTTATTTTGGTCTAGTTTTACATTTCCTCCTTATTCTGCAGTTTAATGGATACTTCTACTTTGGATTGCTAAAGCTGACTAAAGAACATGCCCTATTGCATGACATTTAGGAGTAAGACCAAGAGGGTATCTTTATGCCTGTCTGAACATGTGTTATGTGGGAGAGTTATGGAGTATTACAGTCCTGCTGACAAGTTGTTTATAAACTGGAAATGATCTAATGTTTTTGACAAAATAATGCATGAACCAGTCATCCAAAACTTCTAGCATTATCTATGTTTGGAATTTTGATGTCTCACTGTACAGGATATTAACCAGTGTAAATAGACTTATAACGTCAATTGCATGGTCTTGGTCTATAATCAATGGATGGAAACCAGGCAAGGCAGATGTCTTACTGTAATGTGCATTGATAATAGTTTCCTTACTAACCTCATAATCAGATGTGGATGCTTCTTTTTTAGTTAGGAAGGGCTTGTTAGACAATGAAACCAATTTGGAGCAAAAGTAAATGTTGCATTGTCTGATATATACTACAGGAACATAAGAAATGCAAATGGATATGTCGTTTCATACTCAATTTGAATACATTACATTAATGCTGATTTTCTAATTAGAACAGCAGGTCCTGTTCAACATTACAGGGTTTACCATTTACAAGATTTATCTGCTGCTTAGGGCTACTTTGCTTTTAATGATCTAAGACTCCTTAGGATACCTTATGATATATAAGGATTCTACAATCCTTATCTCCTTATCATTACCCTTCCTTCTACTACCTCTTTACCATGCAACCTCCTATACTGATTTTCACTTACACCCTTCCCCTTTTCCTCCTCACAACATCCTTACATCCCACTATCACAATATCTCAGCCTCTTTAGTTCCCTCCCAGCCTATCCTTCTCCTAAAAGTAAAACTTTTCCCAAACTCTACTAATGACTACAAACATAAACCTAAGCTCTACCAGACTCCTCTATCCAAATCCAAACCTAATAAACATACCCCACCCCTCTTTCCTTAACTTAGCAAGCAACATCCACCCCAATCCTGGACCCAACTTCTCTCCAACAAACCTCCCCAGCACCAACAACAAATCCCTAAATAAAAACCTCAAATTCCTCACCATCAACGCCCAAAGCTTACTAAATAAATTAACCCTCTTCCATGCCTGGCTCAATCACAATCTACCAGACATAATTGCCATCTCTGAAACCTGGCTAAAACCTCATATAAGTGACTCTGAATTCCTTCCACCTGGATTTCACTCTCTCCGATCCGATCGCCCAAGTAGAAGAGTTGGTGGTGTAGCTTTAATCTACTCCAACCATCACTCCATACCCTAACCCCATCCCTTCTTTCTCTAATGCTGAACTTGTGATTGGCCTACTAAAAATAAACATCCATAAAAGCATCTGTATCATCTCCCTCTACATTCCTCCTGGTAACAACACCAATACCCTAGAAGACATACTCTCCTGGACCTCCTCCAATATTAAGCTAGAAACCTACATCCTGGGAGATGTAAATATCGACTGGGGAAAAATCAACAGCCCTAATCCCACCACAACAATTAACCTATTCATCTTCACTCAACTTACCAACTCCATTACTAGACCTAACAAAACCAACCCCCAGGCTCCATACTTGACTGGATCCTAGTATCTCATCCTAACAAAATCATAAAATCTGGAGTCATTCCCGACTCTTTAGGAGACCACCTCCCTGCCTTCACCGTTCGAGCTGCTCCCACTTCCTCACACTCTCACCAATACATTCATACTCATAACCTATCTAACTTTAACCCTACTACTTTCTCTGATTCCCTTAAGCTAACTAACTGGAACCCCCTAAAAATACTACCTTTAGACAAAGCCGTTGACTACTTCAATTCAACATTCTTAACTGTCCTTAACTCCCTAGCTCCAATAAGAACTAAAAGAGTTAAAACAAAAACCACTCCATGGCTCACCAAAGACACAAAAAACATTATGCTACAAAGGGATAAAACCTGGAAAGTCTACCTCCGCTACAAACAACCAGAAACATTACTAAAATATAGACAGTTGAGAAACCTAGCCAAAAAACAAGTCATTAGAGACAAAAAGTCTTACTACGTCAAACTATAGGAAAATCATGCAAAAAATCCCAAACAGTTCTGGAACTCTATTCCCTCTTCAGACCAGGAACAAAAAACAACCCCTGTCCTGACACCAGCAAATCTGACTCAGAAATTGACTCACTATTCAATACCTTCTTCACCTCTTCTATTGCTGAGCTTACCAAGACCTTTACCAAAAATAACCCTCCACCCCTCCCTGCCCAATCTTCTCCTCCCTCCCCACCCTAATTTTGAACTCAAACCCGTCTCCACCAATCTAATAAAGAAACTTCTTTATAAACTAAAGCCTTGCTCCAATGCCCCTGACAGCATTCCATCCTCCTACTTAAAAACAGCTTCAGATGCTATTGCTCTGCCTATCAGCATCCTGATCAATAGATCACTACTTGAATCATACGTACCCAAACTATGGCGTACTGCATTTATTCTTCCACTCCACAAGGGTGGCAAAAACTGTAATGTCTCCAATTTCCGCCACATAGCCATCCTCTCCCCTATCTCCAAAATTCTTGAAAAATGCATCCACTTACAGCTCTTACCATTCCTTACCAAATACCAGCTACTCTCCCCTACCCAACATGGCTTCCGCCCAGGACATAGTACCAACACCACCCTTCTCTCCTTCTTACATTCTGTCAATTCAGCCCGTGACTCTGGTAATTTGTAATCTTCTGTCTTGCTGGACTTATCCAAAGCTTTTGATACCATCTCTCATACCCACCTTCTAAACCATCTCTCTAATCTTAACCTTTCCCAAAAAACTCTTTCATGGTTCTCTAGCTATCTTTCAAACAGGTACCAAGCCGTGAAATGGGGCCAAGCCACCTCCACTTTCCTTCCTACTCCCACTGGAGTACCCCAAGGTTCCATACTTGACCCTTTGCTATTCAATATCTTTATTAATGACTTCCATAAAGCCATTCCTAACACCAAAATTGTACAATATGCTGAAGATTCCACTTTGATTTGCTGCGCCACTAACATAGCAGAGTTCCAATCTCTGACTCAAAATGCCTTCTCAACCACTGAAAACTGGATGCTCCAAAATCACCTCTCTCTTAATATCAATAAAACTAAGATCCTTCTATTCTCCCCCTCAAAATCCTCCCCTCTTGATAAAAACTCTCTTCAAATTACCAGCCTTAACAACTCCTCTATCGAGATCGTACCCTCTGCCAAACTTCTTGGTGTCACAATTGACAATCAACTAAAATTTAACACTCATATCCAGCTAAACATCAAAAAAACTCACATAAAACTTGGCCTACTTTATAGAAACAACCACTTCCTCTCTCCTTTCTTCAGACTAACTCTTGCCTCTACCTATCTCCTTCCCTCTCTTATGTATGGCACTCCTCTGCTCACTAATTTATCTTCCACACTTACCTCCAAACTGGAAGTATGCTACAACAAAATCTCCAGATTTGCCACCAGTGCCAAATCCCCCTCTCATCATTGCATCTCCCTTCACTCTATAAACTGGCTTGAACTCCCCAACCTACTAGACTTTCACCAATTAACCACAGCCCACAAATTATTGTTCCAACCCTCTAACTGCCCTGCACTATCCAATATACTACAACCATATTCCCCCCTCAGACCCCTTAGATCTTCTCACCAAAACCTGATCACCATTCAAAAACCCAAGCACCCAGCTGGTCAGCTTCTCTTATCCTTTACCCTAGCAAACAAACAGAATGCTCTGCCCTCCTATCTAAGGACCTGTAACAACCATAATAACTTCAAATCTCAACTTCATTCTTACATCTACCTAAACAGGAACTGCAACTGCACTCTTCCACCCATACCTCTCAAGCCCTCCTCCCCCTTCACTCCTGGCTAACCTTCTTACCTTCCTAACCTCACTCTCAATTGCAAATTTGTACTCATAACTAAATAGTAAAATCTAGCTATTATGCTATATTCTCATTTATCTCGTGAATTAAATTGAAATTGTATTGTTTGTTTTATTTCTTGTTGAAGAAACCCACTGTCTGTATTTTAAACTATCTTTGAAAAATGTTTATGTTAATAAACTTTGTTCTGTGGAGCTTTTCTCCCTGGGCCTCCACTGAAAATGGGCCCCCTATCCAGTGGACCTCCCCGGTAATCAAATTGGAATAAATAAATAAATAATGTTTGACTCTTTGCATACTTCTAAATTACATAAAATTAATTTTCATTACCATGACAAGCTGCTACTGCTGCTAATCTGTGATTATAATTCTCTGCTGCTTTCTAATTTATTCCTGCATCCACTGAACGCTATTATGTTTCATCTGTGCACTTCTACTGGCAAACTCTGTTATTATTACCTTCTCCTTACTGGAAATGGAGAGATGAAGGTCTGAATGGAGAGATGAAGGTCTGAATAGAGAGATGAAGGTTCCGAATGGAGAGATGAAGGGGCTGAATGGAGAGATGAGGGTCCAAATGGAGAGATGATAAATCAGCAAGCAAAGGAGAGTAGTAATTCTAGAATTGAATTCATCCTCAAGCTTTGGTAACTGCCTTCACAAGGTGGACTCTGATTTTCAGAAAATCTCACCAAAACAACACTGATATATAGACTGTATTTTATATAGCATACAGCATGGACAGAAGTAGGTTCAAAATAAAAAAGATAGCTGGGTGCAAAGGTATTTGAAGAGATATACAGGCAAAGGCATCCAGATATGGAAAATTTCACAATAAAAAAATAAGATCACAAAGAATGAATGTAGAAAGGAAGTTTAGTAAACTAGAAGTTAAAAAAACAGAAGTTGAAGTCATGGAATACCTGGAAAGTGAAGGATTAAGTATAGAAAGTCTTACACATGTTATATCACAGCATGATGGAACAATGAGTTACCAAAGTAAGGAGAAACAGGAAGAGCAGGAGACATCTGAAAAAGAAATATGGACATGAGCAAGAAAAGAGATTCAATACAGTGCAATATGTATGTAAAGGAGAAAGCAAAACTAAACAAAACACAAAGAGCAGCACTTATGATATTTTTAGAGAAATACAGGCAAAGGCACCCAGACATGGAATATTATAGCTCAAATGGTGTAGTGGTAGATTCCTCTGACTATAGCGTATGGGGTCCTGGGATCAAGACTTGACAGGGCTGGTTATTTGGGGTGGGAGACTGATATAGTGGTTAAGGTGTTTGCCTTACAGACACAGGGTGCAGGGTTTGATTCTCACATGGGGTAATTGCCTAGGCTTAAAATGTCCCACAAGGGTGGTTAGCCTAGTAGTAACCTATGAACCTATACAATGCAAAAAATAAGAAAACAAAGAGGAAAAGTAGAAAAGAGGATTAGTAATGGAGAAGTTAAAGAAATAGAAACTGAAGTGATGGATTATCTGCAAAGTGAGGGATTTAGAGTAGAACATGTAACTCTGATAGCACCAAAGCAGGATAGAGAAATGGATCCCCAAATTAAGGAGAAACCAGTGGAGCAAGAAACATCTGATCAGTTGGCATATGAAGTTACTTTGGAGCCTTCCACAGGAATCCAGTACAAACATTCAGTTTGAGTTGCACAGGAAGGAAAGGAACAGGAATCTGTGGCAACTCTGATGCAGTTAATGTTGTGGAGTGATAGGCCAGTGAGTTCCACATGAAAGAGCAACAGATGATGCAGGATGAAACTGAAGAGAATGTGGCAGAGAAAGATGCTGTGGAACTTTCTATAGAATGCCCAAGTAAACGGAGAACAAATAATGTGCCTTCAGTTTTGAAGAAAATGATCTAACAGTTGCTTGATTTAATAGAGATGGACATATATATTAAGATCAATAAAATAAATAGACTACAGAAAAAAAAAAAAAAAAAAAAAGTTTTGATAAAACAAAACAAATGAACACAGTAATTAGGACTGTTTCAGGAGATTCAATGATATAATAGAATATACACAGGCAACACATATTGCTATATAAATAAATAAGAAAAAAAAACACAAAAAACACACAGAGAAAGGAAAGAGAAAAAGAATGAATGCATGGAAGTATCAGTATCAGATAAAAACTATAAGGCAATTAAGACAAGCAGTATCACTGTTAGAAGAGTATAGAAGAGAGAACAGGTCAACAAAAATACTCAGACAGAAGTGATAAATGCATGCATTATCGCAAATAATAAATAGAATATATGCAGATAAATATAAAGGAAAAGTACAAAATAAACAATTTATTGATGACCACAAAACGTTTTTATAGAGAATTGGGAAATAAGGCAAAAGGAATTGAAACACCACCAAAAAAGAAGAAATAGATAAACTTTGGAGAAATATCAAGATCCTGGGGAATATAATGGAAAGAAGTAAAAGAAAGAATAAGAAGTTCAAATGTACAGAATATGACATGAGATGAATTAACAGCCAGAGAAACTGAAACAAAATAAAGAAAATCTCTTAACTGGAAAACTCAAGGCCCAGATGCAGTACCTAACTTCTGGCTAAAAGTATTAACATCTTTACATGAAGATTTAGCCATGAGTAAGAACTATTTTTATGCACACCCTGAACAGACAGTAACCTGGTTGATAACAGGAAAAACAATCCTCCTACTTAAGATCAAACCTGAAAGCTATCCTAAAAACTATAGATCAATATCTTGCCTTCTGACTGCATATAAAAGATACAGTGGAATTGATGCCAACAGAGCTTATAGTCATTTAGAAGAAAACTCAATCATGGCAATAGAACAAAAGGCTAACACAAGAAAGTCATATAGAACAAAGGATAATTTATTGTTAAATAAAATCATAATAGAGAACTGTAAAAAGGGAAGAATTTAAGTATGGCACAGATAGTCTACAAAAAAGCATTTGACAGTATCCCACATCCATGCATAAAAGTGTGTTTAAAAATGAATAAGATACACCCTACACTGATTGATTACATTACAGTGACCAAGAAATAGTGGCAAACCACTTTCCAGCTAAGCCATGATAAAGAACAAATTATTATTATTCCAGGGATAAAAATTCAAAGGGGGATATACAAGGGTGACTCTCTGTTACCGATGCTGTTTTGTCTTGTCCTTAACCCATTAAGCTGTCACAGATTAGGTCATGGCTACAATTTGGCTCCCAGAAAACAACAAAGTGTACAGATTTCTTGTCTTCTTTTTGTAGATGATTTAAAAATGTATAGTTCATCAGATGAGGAACTGAAAGCACAACGGCAAGTAGTCAAAACTTTTTCAAATGACAAAAATGTCATTTGGTCTTGATAAGTGTGCAAAAGCAACCTTTAAAGCAGGAAAGCTGAAGCACCAATAAAACATCAGTTTGGGACAGGAATGTGATATAAAAGTACTTGAACAAGTGGGAGTGTATAAATATTTAGGAAGTGATGAAGGATCAAAAATAAAACATGAACAAATATGAATAAAACTTAGCAAGGAATGGTTTAGAAGATTTGAACTAATACTAAAAACAGTATGGACATTGAGGAACAAGGTCCAAGCCAATTTGCTTTTCCTGTCCTAACTTACAGTTTTGGAGTGACTGACTGGGACCAAAAGGTACTGGATAGGCTGGGCACAAAAACAAGAAGGATGCTCCATGCTCATCAAATGATTTATAAAAAATGAGTGCTTACCAAAATGTATGGGCCTCCTCGAAATTGATTACATGTATGGATCTGCAATCATGGAACTGCATACATATCTGCTGACCTCACAAGATCCAGATGTAGTGAAAGTTTTGAAGCATGAGGAGAATAAGTCTAAAATGACTTCCCTGCTTAGTTTAGCAGAAGCATATTGGTGTCAAGCGGGAATGAAAATCAAACCAGAAGTAGATAAAAATCAGGCAGCAACTGAATGTGCCAAAAAAACAAAAGAAAGATTATAAGGTGAATGATCAGATGAGAAGACAAGAAATGTGGAAGTGCATAAATATAGTTGCAAGTATAGAAAACTCCTGGAACAACCTTGTGATGATTAGGATCAAACACAGGAATGGTTCAGCAGAGATGAATTTAATCCAAAAGATGAAAGATTGACGGCCCAAGATAGTGCACTACATACATGCTGGTTTATAAAGTCCATTGAATATGTGGGAGAAACAGACAAATGCAGGTTTTGTAAAACAGAACTGGAAACAGTTTACACACCTCGTTGCTGGTTGTGACATACTAATGGCAGAAGGACTGTATACTGAAAGGCATAATAATGTGGCAAGACTGTTGCCTTGGGTATTGCGGAAACATAATACTGAAGTAGCTGACAAACACTGGAAACATGAACCACAAAGCATTACAGAAAATGAGGAAGTTTATATTACATATGACCACCCGTTACCAACAGTTAAAAGATAGATGTGAGAGAACCAGATATAGTAGTCCATGAAAAGAAGACAAAAGTAGCATTGATCACTGAAACTGTCACACCCAGTGACTACAGTGTCTTATGTACAGAGAGACACAAAGTCATAAAATACCAGGATTTGCAAGCAGAAACAATGGCAATGTGGAAGAAAGATACCCAGGCAGTTCCAATAGTAGTAGGAGCAAAGGGTCTTATAAAAATAGTGCAGCAGTTATGTTGCTGCCTCACAGCAAGAGGTTCTCCGGTTTGATTCTCGGCTGTGGTGCCTTCTGTGTGGAATCTGCATGTCCTCCCTACGATAGTGTGGGTTTCCTCCCACGTTTGAAAGACGTGTTTGGAGTGTTTCTCCCCAGGCATACACTAAAAATTGGCTTTGTTTCAAGTCGGACTTTTCCGGTAAATAAATAAATAAATAAATAAATAAATAAATAAATAACAGAACTTAAAATCAAACTTATATATGTTACCAATACATGTAACTCCATACGAATTGCAGAGGGAGCCATTACTGGAAACATTGAGGGTACTGCGAAAAGCACCTCTGGCTAATATCAAAGACTGAAACAATACTAATTTCATGAAATTAATCATACTTTGATTTAGGAATGGTGTCTATTCCTGTCATGGTATTAGAAAACCAAAAGACTTGGAGAAATTAAAAAAAAAGAAACACATATACCATTACTTCCATTACTTAGACAATATATATATATTTTGTTGACAGGGGATAGGGATATCTTAGAAAAGTTTTTATTATATATCAACAATACCAATTTTTTTAGTTCACTTGTGAAGTAAGAATGGATAAAAGTAATTACTTGAATATTACTTTGTTCAAAAATTCTTTATAGAAAGATTTGAGTTGTTAGTTTGCCTGTAAATGGAACGTGACATATTCCAACAGTTTGCTACATTATCGTAGTTGCCATCCACTATGCCAGAAGAAAATCTTGTCAAAGGGCAGATGCTAAGACTATCTAGGATTATTATAGACAATGAATTTTTCAAAAGAGAGTTAAACATTTTAAAGGAAATGTTTTATGATAGACAGTACCAAAAGTCACTTGTATAACTGGTAAGTCAAGGCATTTTAGTAAACAGAGAAAACAAATAGCCAGCTATTTTAAGTTTTCCACACACTTTAACACTGTGGTAAAGAAGAAGGACCCAATGTTTGTAGAGCTAATCTACTACAATTTAATTGTGGTAGTAAACAGGTGGTAAATATTTTACATAAAAATTGGTGGTGGGGAGTATTTGAGAAGTTTGAAATTCACCAATTGTTTTAGGATCTCACCCATCTGTAGTGTACAAAAAAGGGGAAAATACCATCTATTCCTGGGGACTTTCCTGTAGATTGGTTATACAGCACCATTTGTATCTCGCCTCCTCCTATAATAACTGTTAGTAATTGAGCCTCATTTGTATCTAACTTTGGCATATTTAATTCTTCCATAAACATTTCCATTTGTACCTTTCTTGTTTTCCGTATTTCTCTGCTTTATGCAGACTTTCATAACATTTTTTGAAATATTTCTAACACACTTACAGGATCTCTGGTTATTTTCCTTGTTACAGGCTCCCTAAGCTTGGCAATAACCCTTTATACTTTCTGTGCTGAAAGGTTTGGTGCACTGGAGTTATAATCAAAAACTGATGCATATTATTCAGGTAGTCCCTTATTTTCTATTTAGCCCTCTGCAACTGCGCCTCTTCTTGTTTTATGAGATTCACCCAATTCTGCAGTACTTAAACATTTGTCAGTCCCTCTCAAAAATTCTTGTTATTTCTTAACCACATCTCTTTTTCTCTTATTTCCATCCTACCTTTACACTCCACTTTAATTTAATCCCACTCCCTGGCTATATTTTCAAAGAAATGTCTAACTTTTCTAATAACTTCTGAATATTTTCCTGTACCCAGTCCTTAAATTCCTCTCTTTTTAACAGATAGGATGAAAGTCGAAATGTATCATTGAATGTTTTTTGCAGTTTTGGCAGTATTCGCCTGACCCTATGGCAATTATTTTTGGAAGGAAGCAACTCTCCCAAATTCCCCTCATTAGAGTGGCTTCACTTCCTACACCCACCACACCTAATTAAATTGATTGGAAAGAGAGACGTTGAAAATAATGGGACTTTTATAAAAATGGCTTTTGTTAAAACATGATCCCTGTCTATAGTAATTATAGTTTTGATGGGAAAAAATCTTGCCCTGGGATTCCTCTGCAGCTGCTCTAGTTATTCGTGTGGGTTAGTCAATTAAAGTGACAGAGAGAAATTCTAATTCAGGGACATAGTAAAGCTGCACTGAGGAACACTTTATTACAGGCTCATTATCATTTGTCTGAATCAAACACTGTACTGTCAAAGCCAACAATGCTAATGTTCTCCATAGCAGATTATGCCTGCATTAGCAAAGGTGTCCTCTACATGCATACCCTCACGCATAAGCATTCATAATCAAACACCCACGTGCACTGATACACACACGCACACACACACACACACACACACACACACACACACACACACACACACACACACAGAGACACACACACACACACACACACACACACACACACACACACACACACACACACACACACACACACACACACAGACACACACACACACACACACACACACACACACACACACACACACACACACACACACACACACACACACAGACACACACACACACACACACACACACACAGACAGACACACACACACACACACACACACACACACACACACACACACACACACACACACACACACACACACACACACACACACACACACACACACACACACACACACACACACACACACACACACACACACACACACACACACAGACACACACACACACACACACACACACACACACACACACACACACACACACACACGCACACACATCAAAGCATGCTTTTAAAACTGAGAGTTATATTATGTGGTGCATGATCTCTAAATGAATAACAAAACTTGTTAAAAAGAGGATAATGAAAATTCAGAATCATCTATCCATATTGGTACCTCTACGAAGTTATTGCACATATTGAGGAAAAGTTGTAAAATTGGAATATGGTTACACTGATCCTCCAGGTACCTCAGCAGTATACTTTCTATATTAAAGAAATATTGGGAGATCTGGAGTAAGGTATATTTTAGCAGTTATCTATTAATTCAGATTTGAGTCTGTTAGCCCTCGTTCAAAAACTCCACTTTTACAGTATTCTGTGCAGATTGTCATACATATCTTGGAACCTTTAACCATTACAAATCAGAATGCAATCTTTTAGAAATCAGAAAAGAACAATAGAAACCGGAACACTTTCTTGTTCTCAGAATATAAGGTCATCAGAAAATAGGCTGCATACAGTTAGTGATAAAGAAATGAGGTTTGGTAACAAACTGATTTGTCCAGGGACGTCTTCAGGTGGGGATTAGGTAGAAATGTTAATGGGAAACACGAGGATATGGGAAGAAAGCTAGCTGAGGAGATGAAAGGGTTAAATGGGAAAGTAGGATGATTGGGAGGAAATGAGGTAAGTGTAGGGAGGGGCTTAATGGGTTTTATGTGGGTGTAACTGGGTTAGAAATCACATTTTGGTGTGAACTTGCTACTTGCAGGTAGTACGTCCCAGTCAACCAGTAGGTATGGTGGAGCAGGTAGGCCTTGGGAGAAATATTGTTAGGAAGTTGGAGGAGTCAGATAGCAGTATAATTGTAATCCTGGTGGTCTTGGGATAACTTTGAATGTGAGAGCATCAGTTGTGTTTTTAGCTAGGGTGGTTTGGTATTTAGGATCCTCATGAAGTGGACATTGTCGATGGGTTTGGACATGGTTTTGTTTTGTTGGTGGTGTTCAGTTGTCTGTGTTAAATTAATTCTGACTGTCTGTTCTGAGTCTGGGTGTTGGAGTGGAGAAATTAAATTGTGAGTGGTAATGTTTGGGGTTGGTAGATTGTTCTTGTGACATTTCAGTTATTATACACTTTATTTTCTCTTTGAAGCTTTTTTTATGGGTCTGTGCATTTTGGTATGCTCGTTTGCTGTCACTTTTCATTTTCCCCCTTTTATTGCAGTTTGTTATTGACGGTGGGGGAGCTGGGGTTCACAGCAAACACCAATGCAGTGTTTTGGGGCTTTGGATGTGCAGATCAGAGGTCATCATCATTCTCTTTGGTGTCTGTAACAGTCCAACTTTCGTGGGAGAGGTGCAGTGCGTGTTGCTTTTGTTTCGGACTGGATGGGCAGGCTTCCATGTGTGGTGTAGTGCTCTTCACTGACAGTTTGGCTTTTGGGAGAGAGCATCATGTATTTGTTGCTCTTGTGTACGGAAAGTGGAAGTGAGTGATGAGGGGGATTGTGTGTTGCTCATGAGTGGCTTGTGAGTGTTGTAACTTGGGAGGTGTGGGATGCTGCTGTTCAGTGGAGTGGTCAATTAATATGAGCTGTTGTTCAGTTGTTTTATTTGCTGACTTTTCGTTGGTGGTGGTGGAGTGCGGGCCTTGGGTCTCTTCGTTTGGCTCTTGCCTGCAGCCCATTAGGGATGCAAGGTATCTGTTTTTGGGCTTAGATACAGCCGTGGGTAATATTCATCAATGCCTATGCACAATAACACCCTGAGCCGTTAACCGATAGTGTTAGTGGTAGTCTGCAAGAATGTGAAGAGAATGTGACTTGTGAGAAGGAGCAACAAGCACTGCATTGTTATTCAAAAAAAAAAAAAAAAAAAAGGAATTTCTATCTCCACTTATCTCACCAGCACAGTTAATTCACTGGCAGACTTTACTCAAAAATGGAGGTATAGTTACTTAGATTTTGCATGTGTTACATCGGTGGGTAAGGAAGGGGGGAGAAAAGGAAAAAGAAAAAATATGTAGTTATAATTGATGCATTGAAGGTGTTTAACATGTTTACTTGTATTAAATAGCAACAACCTTATTTCACATTTAAAACTGAACTACTTGCATTAAACAGCAACCTTATTTCACAATTACAATAGAAATATTTAAATATTAATATTATACACTTGTACAGTGCTGCTACAGATTGCAAGAACGTGTTCATGATAGATGCTTCATTTGTGGAGGGTTCTGGAAGTTTTATTTATTTGCAAATCAAGGCTTAATCTTGGTATTTTAGCAACTCTCAAATATACCTTAATTCTGTTAATTTGCTGGCTATAATGGGCTGGGGTAGATCGGCATGCACACTTGCTTTTTACCTGCACAGATTTTCGTGGAGTGTCCAGATTTTGCCTCATAAATTTGTGTTTGTTCCTCATAAAAATTGTGCCTATGATCTAAGAAGAAAAGTTTCTAAACAATAACATTCCTTTGAGTTTCAGTCTTCATATCCTTCAGACAATTTATGCTAACACAAATCTTGTTATTATAGCAACTTTCTAAGTTTATAAGAGCAATGTTTAAAATGTGTCCTTCATTTTCGGCCTTTGTCCTCCCATTGTGTCGGGCTTTGTCCAGGTTAAGAGGTTGAGAGAGAGAGACTCACAGCCATTTTAGCATTAGAGGCATGGCACAGTAGCTTAGCGCGGTATCATATACCTCAACTGTTCAGGGTTGCCGAATGTCTGATTCTCATCTTAGCTTTGGGTGAAAATTTCTACAGTTGTGCTGTCAAGACGAAGCATGGAGGACTCAGGTTCTATATGATTACATTGAGCTAAGTAGTTAAGAGGTATAATCATCAGAATCCTTAGTTTGCCTGTAAATGGAAAGACTGGTGTATTGATTAAGCTGTTTACCTCATGAACACAAGTAACAGGGTTTGAGTCTGATTCCTCAGAGTAACACTTTGAATCTGAAGGGGTATGCTTGGCTGTGGTTTAAATTGATAGGTTGGAGATAGTAGTGAGGTTGTTTACTGTTTTAAAGATTCCATAAGCCTTTTCATCAATTCTGGCTGTGTTTGGGTTTGTAGAATACCATGACCTAGTTGAGGCTAGCTGGGACATTATAGTTGTTGTCTGTTTCCCAGGTGGGTGGCAGATTGGATGGTATGTTCTGAGTTAGGGGCATGCGGTAGAGGAGCATTTCAGATACATATAGTAAAAAACAAACAAACAAAAAAAAAAAACGGGGGGGCGATAGATTTTGCCTCATATATTTTAGTCTGTTTTCATAAATTATGGTTTTCTGGCAATTTAGTAGCAAATTGTTGAGGACTGAAATTAGAAAGTACCATTTGGGAAAGGGGAAATTTATGCTAACGCCAGACCTGTTTTTCTGTCAAATTTGAGTTTATGGGAGCCATAGGTTCATAGGTTTATACAGCTATATCTGCCTAAGGCATTTTTAGCCCTAGCTAGCCCAGTTTTTTTGTTACGCCACCCTTTTATTAAAAAATACTGTGCCCATTAGTTTGTTGTGCCTCTGTCTAGCAGTGACACAGAGATGATTCATGATCTCCCATCCACCGGTCAAGATTTCTCTTGAACAGAGCCAATTTTATTCCACAACATAGGAGTCTCTGGGTGACAAATCTATCCCTCCAGCATGTCCTATTTATATCCGTGCTAAGGTTTAAGTCACTTGCTCTAGTGGATCTGGTAGATTTGGATTTTTGAGGTGGAGCATGTCCATTAATTCCGGGTTGGACATGGCCTTGTATGTCAGGCATAGGTCACCTCTGAGCAACTGAATAGAGCTGGAGTTTCTTCAGTCTGGCAGCATATGACAGATTTTGGAGTCCCTTTATCCTTTTGGTGAGGAACTTTGGGGTCTCTCCAATTGCTGCAGGTGTCAGGTGAGATCATTGGTCTGATACTAAACACTTTAGCAATGTGAGTGTCAAAGGCCACTGTCAACCTGAGTCCCCAGGTCCTGATAACCTCTTCTGTCTGAAGGATATCTGTGTCCGATGTACTTTCCACTATGGCTCCCAGTTTGCAGTCATCTGCAAACTTTGTCACCATAGTCCTCCTATGTTTGCCTGTACTTCTGAAGTAGATGCCCGAACAACAGGGTAACCCTGTGGGTTCTGTCCTTTAGCCAGTTTGCAACCCATCTTGTGACATATGGGTTTACATTGGTCAAGGTAGGCTGTATGGACTGCCTTTCCCTCATCAATGGCCTTGGTGACTGTTTTGAAGAAGTCAACCAAGTTCAAAAGGCATGATCTGCCCTTGACAAAGCCAAACTGGGTCGGGTCCAATGTCTGCAGGTCCCCTATGTCTTTGTTTATGAGTTCCATTATGATCCTCTCCATAGCTTTGCAGACCAGGCTTGTTGGAGTGGGACCACAGTTGCGATCCTGTGGTAAGGCTAAGATTAAACAGCTGCCTTATGTGCGGGTTTAGTTCCTCATTGAGTTTGTGTGCACACAGCCAGGGACACCCATCGGTCCCATTGATGAGACCTTATGATTGTCTTTTTCCATGGCTTTCTTTCTCTCAAAGGCCTTTTTGATTTTGATGATTTTATGAGTTTTTTTACTAATAATAATCAAAGGTGTCTGTCTCTTTTATGGATTTTGCTCTATCATGTAACAGCTTTCTCCTCTTATTGTAAAGTTTGTTTATGGCTGGGGTCCACCAGACTGGAAGTTTTGCCTGATCCATGCAGTCCTGGAGGTGTCTCGGGGCCTTGAAGGATACCACACCAGTCTTGAGTAGTGTGAAGTTTGCTTTAGAAGTTCTTCACTGTGGTCTTTTGTTCGGGGGGGGGGGGGGATGTGGATATCCAGTGAGATTAGTTTATGATCTGATGTCCCCATGTTTGTGATGATGAGATCTAGTATATTTTCTCCTCTTGTGGGAACGGTGATTAGTTGTTCCATGGCATTTGAATTTATGAACTCCAGGAACCTTTGGGCTAGAAAGTTTGGGCTTGAGTAATGTTCCCAGTCTATATTCAGGTAGTTGAAGTCACCCAATATAATGGTGTTTGGAGATACATTTATACCCTCCAGTGTCTTCAGGAAGGCTGTGTGGGGTTCCTGAGTTTGATAGGGTGGCCTGTAGCATGCTACAAATTGTAGAGCAGTTTTGCCTATGGTTAATTGCACCTGGATGGTTTCACCAACCTGGAGGTGTGGGTATCCTTGATGAATATGGATCTCATATTTAAAGGTTGTTCTTACTTTGGGCAGGCAGTCAGTGGGGTTATGGCTTTGTCCAGATTTCTTGCTTTAAGAAGTCAGCACTTATGAACAGAATGTCCAAATGTTTACCTCATATTTTGGTCTGTTTTTCATAAAATTGTGGTTAGCTGACAAAATATTGGCAAATCTTTAAAACTTGGTTAGAAAATGGTCACAGGAGTTTGAGTTTCAGACTTTCTACCCCTTTGTAAAATTCATTGGGGGAGAACAGATTTTATCTCATAATTTAGGCTTTTCTTGTAAGCACAAAATACCTTGCAGGGATGACATCAAAAGTACACTTAAAATGACCTATGGAAGGGATGGAGCGTTTCCATTTTTTCTATCACTTTTCTCGTGTCAAAAATGGGGTAAGCAGGTAGGTGCGGGATGGTGGGGATTGGAGTTTTAGTGAATATCTCTTTCATTGACTTCATTAGCATGCTTGGGATTTATTCAACTTCATGGTTACAGTCAAGGTTATTTCTGCCGTTTTGCGTTAGGTTGTTTCCTGAGAAGTTCACAGACAATTGGTTTGGTGCACATAATGCTAAGTATCACGCCTTTTCAGTGCATTGAAGTGGTAGGTAATTGAATGCTGTAAAGGAGGGGTTTGCAGGTGTTTGTCTCTGTGTGAATGAGTGATTGTGTGAAGGTGACTTTCTGTGGTGGGGAGTGTCTCTACTGTGTACAAGCTTCTCAGTTGAAACGTGTTATAAGTCTGGTAATGTTACGGAATGTTTATGTTGGGAAAAGCCTCAGATTTAACACAAATGCCATTACAGGCTTCATAATCTGCTGTGTTGGCAGAAGTATGGAATGGTTTAAAAATTTTACCATTACTTTGATTACTATCTCTGCTTCCATTTCTGAGATGAGGCTGTCACTTATAAAGTGGAACAAATGGGTAAATAATGGAATGCTTTCTAATGGCTCATTAATAACTTTAAATAGGAAGTTCATAGGATGGTTAAAATGTTCAATTTTATTTATAGAATATGCCTTGTGATGACATAATAATTCAGTTTTCTTTAACATTGATATCAGTTAAATTGCTAATATGGAATGTGTAATTTCTTTTGTGGTAAAACTTCGAGGAACTGTAACTTTTATGACCCCCAACTGAGGAGCGTTCCTTGATATACATGTTTTCAGGCATGGGTTCATTACGGAGGTACTTTACTCTATGTTTTAAGCATCTAAAGTTTCTCACTATGGTGTATATGTTGCTGTTACAGCCCTTTGTTGAACAGAGCAGCTCAAGGGAGAAGCTGCCCGCATTACAATCTTCAGCAGCTGAACATGTAGTTTTGTTTGCTCCTTCACTGGCTGCAAAAAGATTTTCTGAAGGATATGGGGTGCAAAGTTATTGAGGATAGGGGACGCAGGGGAGTGTAGTGGCTATGCCGTCAATGAACAAGATGGGGAGGCACAGAGTGGGCATCAGTTGGTGGCCTGAAAGAAGTGGATTTGTAGGTCATGGATTCTGCTGGGGTGGCTGTTCCAGTCACTGGTGTGATGCAAAAAGAGGTTGCAGGTAATCCTACTTTATTAGGTGCTCATTAAGGTACAGCAAAGTTGGTGCAGTTTGGGAGTAGTATGGTAATAAGTGAGGATGAGTTATGTCAAGGGCAGGGTAAAGCAGGTTGAGGGTTCTTTATGGGGAGTTGGGGTTGTCCACACGTGGGGTGGAGTCACAACAATGTAACGCTGGTTGGAGTTTGGGGGTTTGGTAGCTAGGTGTGAGTTTTCCTGTGGCAAGGCTATGCATATGGGTTGCTTGGTGGTCTGTACTATTTTTAGAGTTTAGCACTGATCTTCATTGAATGCGGCAGCAGTGGACGGACAGTCAGAAGGAGGAACGTTATTTGGATGCCTTTTTTAAGGCTAGGTGAAGGGTTTGACTGAGCACTACAAGATATGCATGTGTGCTGGGGACATGTGAGGAATGGGTTTCTGTTTAAGCAAAACTTTGAAGGTCTAAGAAAGGCATTGTATTTCTGGGGTTGCCAGTGGATGCAGGCTGTGGTTTATCTGTTTGATTTACCAGTTGTGAAGGTAATGCAATAAATAAATAAAATTGAGGGGTGAAATTTCGGGATAAGAGTGGATTAATGGTAGGTTTACATTCAGTTAGTAAAGTCACATAGCCCTGTCACCTTTGCAACTATACTACAACTTAGCGGGTGGTCATGTTGGTCATTATTATACCTTTTGGGTGCCAGAAGGACATTGGAGTTAGGTACGATGGCATGCAGTTGGGCTTGCTTTGTTTCAGATGGTGTTGGGGTCTTTACTGTTTTGGTGGTACATTTGGCAGGTAATGACCTGGGAATAATTACAAAGCTATTGTTGGTAGTAGGATGAGTGAGGATATGTTGATTTACAGAGGTTATATAAGAGTATGGGTATCACTTTGGCATTGGAGAGGGATCATCAGTTTAATTTCATTTGTTTAGGCAACTGGCTGCTTTGAGTATTTATATGATAGGGCTTTGGGAGGTTGATGACAGGGATCCAGTTTGGTTCAGAGTAGGATGGAGTACACCAAATTATGATTGCTTTCAACCCATTTTAATGTATGGTTAGGTTTGTTTTGGAAGGTATTGCTAGAAGTTTTGGTATGAAGGAGGGGGAACAGCTTGGTCAGGCTGGTGGGTGGAGAAGAGGGGCAGACTTGTCCCTCTTCTGTTCCCCCTCTGGTGTTGGAAGTTCATTTCAATAAGTGGGAAATAAAAGTGAGGGATATGATGCTAATTAATAAGTAAAATAAGTGAGTGGGGTAAGGACTCTGCTTATTTGGTCAGAGTGAGTGAGGTCACACTGCCCTAGTTAACAGTTATATGGATGTTTATGCTGTGATTGGTGAGGGTGGGAGAGGTCATGCTGCCCTAGTTAATTAAATGGATGTTTATAATCTGCTTAACAAATATTCGTCAATACAGTTATGTTTATGGAAGTTTAATAAAGGTTGTCAAATGCCATTTGGTGTGATGTATGTTTTATTGAAGAGGAATGGGACAAACTTTTTTATAGGCTTTAATCAATTGTTTAATAATGTATTTAGGCATAACTTCATATCAGAAAGTCAATGGAGGGTCAAGCCTAAATCAAAGAACAGACATCATGGTGCTATGCTTAAAATATGGCAGGTGAGATGTATGTGTTCTTATCCAGTCAAACATATTTTTCTTTCACTTCACATCATATTCTGAAATACAGAAACACTTCAAATCAATGTACACTAATATTTAAACATTTCTACAGTTCATACCTGTTGTATTAATATTGTGTTATATTAATACCATAGCAAAACTCCAGCTGAGAGCAAAACTAATTTTGTAACTAATGGTAACCTTTCAAAGGCAGTCAATGTGAATGTCTAATTCAATGTTATCTGCTGATACTATTAAGCTCTGTAGGTACAGATGGATATAGTACCTGAGTAACAAATACCAGAATATAATGCAGGTATTTAGCCATTTTATTCTCAAATGTTTTAGGTTATACTGTTGTAAAATGCAATTGAAAAAAATGTTACCACCTAGATGACGCCATGTGATCTTATACCCCGTTGCTCGTGCAACCCTGCTCCATGCAATGCGAATATTATTTATTCCTGATTCAGTTACTCGCAGGTTAGTCACACCAGGTACAGCAGCTTCCTCTGCAACACAGCAACAAAAAAGGGAAAAGATACATATATGTTTTTATTTTTTCAAAATGATTTACTTCATATCATAATTCAATACAGTGCTATATTCTTCCATCACTTTCTATCTTGAACTTTTAAATACTTTTAATATGTAATAATTTTAGGCTTTACATAAGCTTTATCCATCTCTTTCCAGAAAAGATAGCTTCTCTTTGGCTAATTTTTCTTTTTATACTTTTCTTCTACAGATTATGTAGTTAGATATTTTGTTTGTCTACAAAAACTTACACCAAACATCTTTATAATAGACGGTGGGCAGAAACCTCATTGAATGGTAAAAAAACAGTGGATACCAATAAACTGTTTGTTTGTGTCTTTCGGCTTTTCCCAGTTAGGGGTCACCACAGTGGAACTCCAGTCCACTAATGATTGGTAGTTGATTTTTATGTGCCGAGTTACCAGCCCTGATGCACAACCTTCAACGAAGGTACGCCCATTCACGCATGTCTCCATGCAGAAGACACTCTAGCTGAGAATCAAACCGGACAGCGTCTTACTGTGAGGTGACAACGCTACTGCAGCACCACCACCGCGGTGTGGATACCAATAAACTGTGCATTATCTAAACAGAATAATATCTCTGTGGTCATCATAAAGGCATTGACCACCATATCATTCAACATCTTTCTCCTGGGATACATCTCTGTGTACAAATATGAGTTTTAAAAACTGACGTGGACTGGAAAGAGATTCAGAAAAGATAAGCTACAACTTTCTACACGTTTCATTTTTACTTAAATTACAATGGATTTAGAGTAAATCAATCAGAATGTGTCTATAATCATGTAGCTTCTGCATTGATGAAATACCTACAGAGGCAGTAGACATATTTCTCAACTGTCCAGATTTTCTCAGAATGTCTAGATTTTTGCCTCATATTTTTGATTTGTTTCTCATAAAATTGTGGTTTTCTGGTAAATCACTGAGGACTGAAGTCAGAAAATAATGGCAGACATTTGAGTTTCAGACTTATATCCTTTAAAAGCTGTTAGTCTATCGACTTTTTAAATTTGTAAGAGCAATATTTAAAAAGTGTCCCTATTTTTGGGACTTTGTCCCACCATTATTTGTGGCTTTGTTCAAACTTAATGCTCTAACAAGTTGAGAGGTATAGAAGTAGATGTAATAACAAAGCAAACAAAATGGGAATGACAGTTGAAAACGATATCATGTTTACATGTATAGTCGACCAACACCCCCTTGCACGGACAGCAACTGCAAGGCCAGAAGATCAAATAACACCACAAATTGGCCAGCAGATTCGAGAAACCACATTTATTTTTGAAGAAGTACTGACCGGTTTCGGTCTAATGACCTTTATGAATGTAACATTTGGAATCCGCAAAACACTTGCAGATATAGTGACACCATGATTTGAATATACCAATCAAAAAGCAAAAAACAAAGCATGCTAATGCCCTCATCAAGAGTTAAAGGTATATGCAATATATATATATATATATATATATATATATATATATATATATATATATATATATATAAAGTGGTACACCAAGTAATCAAAATGTACATGCATTATATGTTAAATACATCAAAATACAGAACCTTTTGAGCAGCAAACAAACCAACAAAGTCCAGCAAGTAACCACAGGAAATCCAGCAGTATGTAAACCAAACTCCCAACTCCACGGCTGTGTAACACGAAAAAGTTTATTCCAACATACAGGATACAAAGGATTGAGCGCTTTCGTCTCCCACCATCTTATTATAACTCTAAAAAACATTCATATGCGTGCACTACCAGTGTAAAAATGTTATATACATGTATTCTTAGTATTTAATATCATTTGAATGTTTTTTAGAGTTATAATAAGAATTTAGCTTTGAATTATGGCTTCTGTTTTTAGCCTGTAATGGGTTTACTATATATAAGGTGAGCCATCACTTTAAAATGAACTATTTTACTTAATTGAATTTTAATTGAATTTCAATTGAATAATTCATTAATTATGATTACAGAGTAGTATATAAACTGAAAGATTTTTTGATTAAAGTGATTCTGAAGAGGTCTCCAGGTGGGACAATCCTTTGTATCCTGTATGTTGGAATAAACTTTAGTTGGGAGTTATTTCCTGTGGTACATCAAAATACACATACATATACATACTTAATCAACCTTTGTAAAAATAATATTAGTGTCTAACAAAATATATATATAAAAATATACAATATATATGATGAATACATCAAAATAACTATATATGCATGTACCATAAAAACTAACCTACTCTAACACACTAATGATTTGTTAATGTCTCACAAGATGTTCCCTATGTATATGTATATATACAAATATATGTTCTTATATTCAAATGAAACTGGATCTATATATTCTTATATTCAAATTGAACTAGATCAGTATTCAGAAATGGTCATTTAAACCTGGGGGGAATAAACCACCCAGATTAATGATCCACGATCTTCCTTTTTATTAAGAATATCATGCCATTTGTTCTTGGAGAATTTAGAACCCACAATTCTGTCAATGATGGTGAATGAAAATCTAGCTGTCTTATGAACCTGAACATGTTTATACAGTGCATTTGTCATTACCTTGTTATGTATATTGCTCAAATGCTAAGAAATTCGAAGTTTAAAGGGCCGAGATGTCTGGCCTATATAAAAAGCTGAACATTGACATTCAGCAAGGCAAATCACCTTTTGAATTGTTATACATGACAATTCTTTTTTGAAAATATTTTGATTGATGAATCTAAACATGATCACTTTGCAATCCAGAGACTGTCAGCATTATGAAATGAGTTATTAATCTACAAAGTTATATCGGAGAAAGACATGAGGATTAATAATATTTTCAGTTCATTCTCTTATATGACTTACTTCCTATATGACTTCCTGCTCTGACTCGTGTATCCGCTCATATTGTCTGACTGACCTTTTAGGTTAAGGATGTGCACATTATGCAACCAGCTTATTGTACGTTTTTTATTTTTTATATTTTCCCCCTAACAGACTTGTTTGTTTTTCAATTGAATTGTACAGGTTATAGGTCACATTAAAGGTAGGAAAAGTTTTGAAATGATTTATTGTAGTCTCATTTTTTATATATCACAAAAAACTGTCATTTTAACAGGGGTGTGTACACTTTTTATATCCACTGTATATATATATATATATATATATATATATATATATAGGAACTCTGTATAATCCCAGAATTCTGAAGTTTGGAGATGTTGAAGTAGCGCTTCTGGTGTTGCAGTTTGTGAATGGATAGGTGGAAGTCCAGGTAAGTATCTATGTATAAGTGTGTTGGCTAGGGACTTTAGTGTGTGTTGTGACTGTGATGAGTGTGTGCGAGGGGAATGTAGGTGTGTGGGGAAGTTTTCATGTGTGTCTGTGTAGTGAGATCTTGGAGTTAGAATATATAATTAGGGGGGTGTAGGGGGTGCAGCCTCCCACATGGAGAGTGTAGGGGGGGGCTTGCCCCTAATTGTATATAGTGTAGGTTTGTGTGTTGGGGGAAGGTGTATGTATGTGTATATGTGTGGTGTATGGTTAGTGTAGTGTTCACGATTTTAAAATTCACACTTCTGGGGTTTCGGGATTGTAAGGTTTCGGCTTTATGATCTCGAAATTCTGAAATTCGATATTTCAGGATTTCGAGATTATAAAGTGAACCTATATATATATATATATATATATATATATATATATATATATATACACACACACACACACACACACACACACACACACACACACACACACACACACACACACACACACACACACACACACACACATGTTTATGTAGTAAAATAGTGAGGTGATTATTAAAAGAATGGTCAGAATAAAATTATGTAATATTATGTATAAATGTTGTAAACAGAACTGTTGCTTTAACATGATGCAAATACTGCGTACAAAGGTTGTAAATAAAACTGCTGCTTTAAATAACATTTAGCCATTTTCTACATTGGAGGGGTAGTTAAAGTCTCCCAAAATTATAGAATCCATATTTATGAGTTCATCAAGTATGTTTTGCAATCTTAAATGAACTTTAGAGGACACGGAGGGTGCTCTGTGACAAGCAATAACATGGCACTGGTCCTATCAAGTCTAACTTGCAGCTCAGTAAGTTCAGTTTATGGGTATCTGGGAAGCTGTCTAGTCCCTAACAAATATGGATAAGTCACTACAGTCGCTATCAGGTCTAAAGGCATGGTAGGCACAAACCCAGTTATGAGAAGAGTGCTTTCTAGACATTTAAACCAAGTTTTAGTAATTACACAGACATGGATGCATTCCAAACGCAGGCGAGGCTCATGGTCATGCAATTTGGTGTTGAGGCTTCTGGCACTAAGTAGAGCCACCTTAATGTGATTCTGTTTAAACTTTGATACAAGCTGGACTCTGAGTAAAAATGCACTATGGGGGCAGCAAGGGCTTTAAGGAGAATGAGGAAGGCTTTCAACAGGAGGCGTAGTCCTTCCTTTGTAAAGCAAGTAGGACTGTCAAGCACCTTGTCTGGTGTTAACAAATAGTGGCCCTTCAAAGAATGACTCCAAGTATCTAGCCTATTGTTGAAATGAATTAGCATTTCTTTGACTGTAGACATCATTCTTGGAGAAGGAAGGATTCCCCTCAGGTCCACCCTTGTCTTCACCAAGTGGCTTAATAAATCAAGACACAGAAGATAAATAATACAGGAAAAAAGCTTCTGCTAATATCTCTCACACCTAAAACAAAATTAGTAAAGTACAAGACTTTATTCCAATACCATGGCAGCCTTTGGACACCTCTAATGTACTTCAGTACTGAGCAAACATATAACATTATCTAAACCACAGTTGTCTTATGTCTATTTTTTCATGTGTGTTTTTGTTACATTCCTGTCAGTTAATTTTGAATGATTTTTCTTACCAGTTCTTGCAATAATTGTAGCAGGGATTCCTTCTCTGCTTCCAACACGGGCAGTGACACCGACTGTGTAGGCAGAATTTTGTTGTAGGCCTTCAATGTTGTATGAAAAAACATCACCAGCCACAGTCCTGGAGAATTCTCTACCTGCAAAGAAGAAATAAGAAAAAATTACAAATTCAAGCTGTTGGTCTAGAAGACAAGGGTAGTCAGATCTGTATTATCCTGGAAAGTAAACTGCTATGGGCAAAGAATCCCTGTTTGTTTTCAACTATCTCTCAGGATTGTATTTCAGAGGAATGTAGATTTAAATCTCAGCTGACAGCTACTGTGTTAAATTGGCTGGTTAAGGAAATGGTGACTCAAGGGAAAATAAGCATAACTGCTACCCTCCTGAGTGTGTCAAGCTTCAGATGAGACTTAAACCAATGTCCCACCTGCTTGACTTGGTGGTGGCTCAGGTGGATGTAAAAGATCTTATGTTACCTATTGAAAAGAATAGGATACCTTCCCTGATGCCCTAGCCAAATTTCCCCTAATAGAATAAGTAATAGTTTGGGTACCTCCTGCAAAAACGCAAATAGCCTAGGGGCATGGGCATTAATCCAGTTAACAAAAGATAAAATAAAATAAAATAGAAAAATATGCAAGAAGAAAATTCTTCCCTTAGGATCTTTGTCATTTCCTTCTTTTGTTCCCTGCTTTCCCATGTCTCTAGTAATCCTTACCATGAGAGGGCATGAGGCATGCACCATCGAAAGATCATGCCAGTTCCTTTACATTTAGTCACAGTAAATCATTTTAATTATTTTTATTTATTTATTTTTATTTAGTTGAATTTGTTAAGCAGATAGGTGGGCTTGACAAGGGCCTTTTTAGTCAAGACTCTAACAACTGTCAAAGTTTAATTAAAAAAAAAAATAATTAAAGGTTAACAGGGGCTTAAATGACAGTATAACATGTCACAACTTAAGGTAAACAACAATGCCAGTAACTTCACTTTAATGTACACCGAACACAAATGTTATGTAAATTAGGCATACAAAATGTTATGTAAATTGTAAGAGCAAAGAAGGAAGCATAAAAACATTTGTTATTCAAATAATTGCTTATGATGTACAAAGTTAAGTAAGATAGTAGGTTAGGGGACGTTACAGAAGTAAAGTTACATAACAACAGGGAGAGGAAGGTGTAAAGAAAAGAAGTGTTACAGAAGACAACTTAACAAGTAAACCTAGTTAAATTAGCAAAGGATGAAGTATTAGTGAGTTACAGAGGTAACATAAGGTATTGATATGGTCAGCAAATATATATATATGTAGTCTTATGTTTTTAAAATATCTAAATGGAGTTAATTTTGAGGCGTTCTAAACCTCCTTCAGTGTGGGAGATGTATAATCTTGGTATGCACTGTTTTTATATAACATTTGATAAGCGTGAAGCATCTGTATCGTATTTTTGAATAATTGATTCAGTGCTGTTTGGGCTATTTACATCATTATTCATAGATGACAAGGCAGCTTCAATATTAGCTTTTATATTTGCAAGTACTCCTTACTGAGGTTTGTATTCATTGGTTTATGTTGTATTGCTGATTCTTCCTCTATTCCTAAATATTCATTATTTATTTATTGACATTTGATTACTGGGAAAGTCCAACTAGGTAGGAACCTATTTTCAGCAGAGGCCCAGAGGGAAAAGCTCCAAATTATTACAAAACATTTTAATAAAAATAATTTTACAATCTTCAAAACTAAAACAAAAACATCTGCAGTTTAAATAATTATAACAAATTAGACAGAACATAAAAACATTAGTTAAAAACCGATAGACGGTATATATAACAAACATTTGAAATTTAGAGAACTTTTACACAGTTTGTACAGAAATTAAGTTAGTCTAATACAAACAGGAATTTCAATATGAAGTGAGGGGTTATGACATATTTTATATATATATATATATATATATATATATATATATATATATATATATATGATATATTTAGGCAGAAAGTCAAAGGAGAGAATTAGTAAGGAAGAAAGTGAAAAAGGGACAGTAAGGTGGTATAAGGAATGAAAAGATACTTGTTCACATTTAAGGATATAGTTTATCCTGGTTTTGAGCAAGAGCAGAGACAGATTTTAGCTAGGAGGTCATTCAGAGTAGTTTTGAAAGATGGGAGGGAGGGTACAGATCTGATGGATACAGGTAAGGAGTTCCAGTCCTTAGCAACACTGTATGAGTACAGACAATGCCCAGCTGATTTACTAGCTTTGTAGACAGACAGGAATTTTTGGTCACTGGATCGTAATGACCAACTGGGAACATAGTTGTGTAAAATGTTTTTTAGTGCTGGGCAGGCAACTATATAGTGGACAATTTTATAGGTGTTAAGAAGTTGTGTATATGTTAGTTGATGTGGCAGTGCTAACCAATTTAGGCTTTTTAGTGGTATACAGTGATGAGTTCTGAAAGGGGTATGTGCTGGAAATTTAGCAGCTTTGTTATAGCATTGTTTAAATTTTAATTTTTGTGAAGCCTGGAGGTTAGTAAAGATGGGAGTGCCATAAGGAAGTGTGGGGAGTAGATAAGTAGTGCAAAGTGTAGTTTTAGTTGCTTCAGTGAAAAAGTTTTTGGTTGTGTAAAGCACACCTATTTTTGATGATTTTCTCTTATGCAATTTTGTATGTGCAGGTCGCATGTAACATAAACATCCACTATCATCCGTAATAGTTTGGTATAAGAAGTGCCTTCAATGGTTGTATTATCAAGAGAGAGGACCTTATATTTTGTTTTTTCATGAGAGTGGAACTTGGGGAAAAAAGTAGTAGTTTGGCCTTTTTTGGGTTGAGCATAAGTTGTGAGTTACAAAGCCATGTTTCAGTGAATGTTAAAGCTTCCTGAATAATTTTTTGGAGGTGTGTCATGTTGTCAGCTGTGCAAATATGAGTGGAATCATCTGTGTATTGTATTAGGGTAGCCTGTTGTGTGGAAGTGTAGAGGGTGTTGGTGAAAATGTTAAAGAGGAGGAGACCACGGATAGAGCCTTGTGGTATACCGGTGGTGACTGGGAGGTAAGGAGAGAGCATGGAGTGCCGTTATATTGACTGATTCCTATTGGACAGGTAGCTTTTGAACCACAGAAGGGTGGACTGAGAGAGACCTAGTGAGGACATTTGAAGCAGAACTTTGTTGTGTCAAACTATGTCGAAAGCATTAGACAAGTCTAGAAATAAGGAGGAGACTAGTTTGCCATTATCTCTAGCTTTACTGACAGAATCTATATAGGTTAGAAGGGAAGTGCTAGTACTGTGGGAAGGATGGAAGCCACGTTGTGCAGGGGACACATAGTCTAGCAATTGTTTTTGAATACATTTTTCAAGTATTTTGGAAGGGGAGGTAAGATTGCTATAGGTATAAATTTGTTAATGTCTGTCAAACTTCTGTCTTTGTGTAGACAGATAAAGTATGACTTTTTCCAGAGAGAGGGAAAATGTGATTCCTGGACTGACCTATTTATAAGGACTGAGACAGGATAGACAATGCTTTTGACTGCCATTTTTAGGTACTCGCTTGGAAGGTCATCAGCTGAAAAAAAGCACGGTTTAAGTTTAACAGCAGTTTTACATATAGGATGTGGGCACATGTTTGGAGGGGAAAGTGTATGTGGCGATATGTGGTTATTGGCTAGGGTTGGGATTAGATGCTGAGGAATCCTTAGTTACAGAAGTTATATTCTCTACAAAATAAGTATTTAAACTGTATTACAGTTTCAAGTGGTGAGTTATTGGGAGAGGGTTTTGAGTTGAATTTTTTGCCAGGATGTAAGATTTCTTTAATGGCTGTCCAAAATTTTTAAGATTGTGTTTAGTATTATTCTGAGAGTTATTAGAATATAGTTTCTGTCTTCATTTATTTGCTTTTTAGTATGATTGTGAAGCATTTTGATATTTTCAAGGTATTGAGGGGTTTTATATTTCTGCCATTCTTTCCATGCTTTTTCTCTATCCTGCATCTGCATTCTATTCTTTTTCAGCAGCCAAATTGCATTGTTTATTTTCAGTCTCTTCCTTTTAAGGAGTGCAAGGCTATTTGGGATATTTAGAAAAGTTGTATTGAATTCAATTACAGCACTGTCTAAGGGGAGGATTTTATAAACTTATAGTTAATAGATGATAGTGTAGTAATGAACATTTCTGGGTTAAACTTGGAAAGGTTACACGTTGTTTTATAAACATGCTGTTTAACTGGATGTGTGAGATATCTAACTGTACAGACTGGGAGAGGATCACTGACAGAGTCTGACATTGTACATATGGTGGAGTATTTGCTAGGGTCTGATACTAGGATCCAGTCTAATAGAGAATCTAATCAGTTATAGCACAATTCTGTCCCAGGTTGATATTTTCTTTTTGCAGCAGACTTCCTGTTATAACCATTGCTTTTGAACATTTATTATGACCAAACATCATTCTTATATCATATGAGGAAGTTTTAACCATTTGAAGTAAACAGCTTAATGAGTAAGAGTAGTACAGAACAGTAGCGGCGACAAAGAATCACCCTGGAATATCCCCCTCAGAATTTTTAGTGCTGCTATATTAATATGTCCTTTGTCATAGCTTAGCTTAGGTGCAAAGTGATTTGCCACTGTTTCATAGTCACTGAAATATAATTCATCAGTATAGGGTGTATCCTATGGGGTCTATATTACATAGTCGATGTTTAATAACTTTGAACACGGAATGTTCGAACCATCCTGTTTGAAGTTAAAAAACTTCGACTATGAATAAAAAACAAAAAAAAAGAAAACATAACAAAATAAGCTGTTGTAGGCAAGCCCCCCCTGCACCCCCCACACCCCCATGCTACTTAAATATACCAAGTCTGAGATTGCACCGCATTGAACAAAACAGAAACCTCCCCTTATGGAGATTTCCATTGAAATGCTCGAACTTCTGCAAATTCTAACTTATGGTCTCGACCATATGAGGTTCTAACTTGCAGAAGTTTGACTATCTGATAGGAACCCTATCCTATGTGTCTTTAAGCATTCAATTATCCATGAATGTGGGATATTGTGAAATGTATTTTTGTGCTCCATCTATGTCATTCTTAAATTCTCCTTTTTCAAGCTCTCTATAAAAATTATCCTTTGTTCCATATGACTTTCTATTACCTTTTTGCTCTGTTACTATGATTAATTTTTTTCTAGATGGCTATAACCACTATCTGCATCAATTCTAGCATATAATTTATATACTGTCAGAAGGCAAGTCAGTTGGTGTACAATTTTTAGGATGGCTTGCTGGTTCACTCTGATATAGGAGTATCATTCTTTCTGTTGTTAACCAGGATGGTGTCTGCTTGGAATGTACGTATAAGTAATTTTTACTTAAAGCTAAATCTCTGTGTAAAGATGTCAATGCATTTAGCCAGAAGGTAGCTACTACATCTGACCCAAGGTTTTCCATTCAGGAGCTTTCTATAATGTTGTCTCAGTTTCTCTGGCTGTTACTTTCATCCCATTTCATATCCTTTATATTACAGTTTCTTACTGTTTCTTTTAACTCTTCTATCCATTTGGCATCTGTATTATGCCCGACAAGGTTTTCATAAATGCTTCCCCAAAATGTACCTATTTCTTCTTTTTGGGTGGTGTTTCTATTCCTATTCCCTTTCCTTTGCGTCCCAGTTCTCCATAAAACCTTTTTGGGTCATCAATGAATTGTACTTATCTGCATACTGTCTACATGTTTCTGCTTGTGCTGATATTTTTAGTTTATTACTGGAAATAGTGTATGATAAATCCTGGTCTGTTTTAAAACTGTGTGCTGCTTTTAACCATATCTATCTAAGAAAGTTTGCTGATTTGGTTCCCTTTTCTGTATTCTTCTAACAGTAATACTTCTTGTCTTAGTTGCTATAGTTTTCTCTGCTCATTGCTTGCATGGTTTCATTCTAATTGCTCCATTCTTTTCCTTTGTTACTCCACATTTTTTGAATAAAACTTTATCTGTTATTAGTTTAGCTGCAAAAATTCTCTTAATAACCTGGATGACTCTGTAAATCTGTTTTACCAGTCTTCTAACATTTTGGAACTTTTAATAGTAATAATACATATTTGTTAACCAGGTATGCCCACTGGACACACAGTCCCTTTTCAGGGGTGACCTGGGAGCAACAATTAGTTATGTGACTTGCATGAGGGTTGAGAGAATCAAATCCTGCATCACATAAACTAGAGCTCACAACCTTAACCTCTGTACTAACTGCCATGACTACTGTCTGTGGTAAGGCCTACATGATTGGAAAACCACAGTATGAGACTGGTCCAAAGATCAAAAAGGCTTTACCGCAATGCAGAAACCTTTCAAGATAGCACTTCTGCATTGTGGTAAGGTCTTCTGATCACCAGGGTTGATTTTTTGTTAAAATATTTTTGCTGTGGTGGTGTAACCCTGGGGCACCTGTTTTTGGAGGGAGCCTGTACCGTCAGATATATGCATATATACATATTTTGAAACCTAAGAGTTGTATTTTGTGGTGTATTACCTGCAAAGCTATAACAAAGCTAGCTGAAAAAAACAAAAAAGGAATGGAACAGAACAGTGAAAATTCAAAATGATCCATCCACATTGTCACCCCAGCAAGCTATCTCAAATACTAAGAAAATGTTGAAAACTGAAATATGGTTACACTGACCCTCATGATTCTTTAACAGTACAATTTATAGAACAAGGAAATACTGTTAAGATCCTGAGTGAGGTATATATTTAATGTTTTTTTATTAATTTGGGTTTGAGGCTGTTACCCATGTTTGGTATCACAGCTATTACAGTATTTTTTGTAGATGCTTATACTTACCTGTCAATGCTTGGGCATTAAAACTCAGAGCACAAACCTTTAGAAATCAGAAAAAAACCCACCAGCAACTGTAGCACTTTCCTGATTTTTAGAAAACAAGGCCTTCAAAAAACAGATTACATATCCTGTCCGTGATAAAGGATTTTTTTATACATTTTTTCACCTATTTAACAATGTGAGCAGGCTTTAACTTTATATAAAGCAAGTTGGTCATTTTTGGAAGATCTAGGCTAAATCCAACAGCAGACAGCTGGTGCTATGCTTAAACTGCAGCAGTTGAGAGGTATGTGTTCTTAACCAGTTAAACACGTTTTCTATTCTCTTTTCATTATATTCTGAAATGTAGATACATTCAGCAAACTGAATGGAGGCAGACAGTAGTCATCTCTGATATAAAAAATGCAAATCAATAAAGCACACTGATACTGTAAACATTTCCACAGCTCATACATGTTGTATAAGTCATAAAGTATTCACTATGGGCAAAAGTAATTTGTAATACTGGTTCTCTTTAAAAGGTAAAGAACTCACATGACTGTAATTCACTATTAAATGTTGACACTAGTAAACTCCGAAGGCACAGATGGACATTCTACTTGACTAACAAATGCCAGAGATATGGTGCAGGTCATCAGTCATTCTATTCTAAAATGTCTTGAATGATAACTGCTGTAAAATGAAAAAAAATAAAATAAAAAAATCATACCATCTGCTTGGTGCCATGTGATCTTATATTCTGTTGCTCGGGCAACCCTGTCCCAAGCAATGCGAATATAACTTATCCCTGAGTCAGTCACTTTCAGATTAGTCACTCCAGGCACAGGGGTTTCGGTGGCTTCTTCTGCAAAGAATTATAAAGGCAAAAGATAAATATGTTTTTTTTTTCAAAATCATAATTCAAAACAGTTCTACATTCTTTCATCACTTTATATTCAGCTTTTAAGCACATTTAACATTTAACAATTTCAGTCTTTCCACAAGCCTTGTCATGCTTTTGTCGGTACTTTTCCGTTATCGGGGCAACAGTCACAATTAGCGTTTAATTAGAACAATGCAAGACACACTCTCCCTCAAAAATATTTTGTGAGGGAAGAACACTGCTAATGCGCAATATTTAAACTGCTTGTGTTTCCAAATCTTATACTGCAGACACTCTCCAATGCCCACATTTTCACAAATGTCCAAATTACTTTACTCGTGTTCCTGGATATATTCCTCATTAGAGCTTAATTAAAACTGTCATATTTTCAAAAGGCCAAAATGCGACATTGTTTTGGACAAACATGAGATTTTGCAGGACAAAACATGCCCAGGCCCAGTGTAATAGACACAACTGTTTTTGCCAAAATAAAAGCTGATTTTTGTAGAATTTCAGTTGCTTACTGTACTTCTTACATGACAGTTAAGCATTTCAGACTTGCAAAGGACAAGTGGTAACCCTATATTTAACAGCAAATCACCCAGGCTTGAAGTCGTTAAACAACATCATAAGTTTTAATTTAAGGCTTCATATCCTTCAGAAAATGCATGATAATGCAAAAACATTACATCAATTTAAGTTTCTACGTTTATAATAATAATTAAAATTTATATGACTGCTCATTACACCTGTTGCCCCGATAACGGAAAAGTACCCTTTTGTCTTTCCACAAGCTTTATCATACTTTTTTCATAACAGCCTTCTTTTTTGTCTGCTTTCTACTTCTATACTATTCTTTTAGAATATAAATGGTTAGATTTACATGAGACTACAAAAACCTAGACCAAATATCTTTTTAGCACACATCTGGCTGAACGGTAAGAAATAGTGGGTACCAATAAACTGTACATCATGGGAAGGAATGATGCATCTGTAATCATCATAATGGAGCTGACCACTATAGATTCATAGGAGATTACTAGGCTAATGACACCAGCTACCCTTTTTAAGGCCTAGCTTCCCACAGGTGAGTATCAAACTCTGTACCTTGTGTCTGTAAGGTAAACACCTTATCCATTATGTCAACCCCATCCTATAGCATTGCATATATCTTTTCATGTAATACAGAGTTGTGGTCAAATATGGATTTTGAATATTGCTGAGGACTGTGATGTGGCTCTGCTAAACTATGCCACAACTCTTAGCTCATGTTTCATTCTTACTGAAATCAGAAAGGAGATACATAATCTGTCAAAATGTACTGGTAAACACATTATACATATCTTTTCCAACAAAACACCCACACATGTAGTAGATGCTTACCTCTCAACTGTCCATAATGTTGCAGTTATCCCTGACTTTATCTTATATTTTTGTCCTGTCCTTCATAAAATCTTTAACCTTTTGGTAAAAATACTAAAGACTGCAATCAGCCAATAAGTCCATTTATTAGTTTTTTTATAGTGTTATTGTTCTGGGAATGCATGTTGATGAAAAACCTGTTTTTATAATAACTTTTATGTGAACTAGAGTAATATGTAAACATTGCCATTGGTTTTGGAACTTTGTTTCTCCATAATTTTTGACTATCTAGACTTTTTGAACAAAGGAGTTGAAAGGTATGAATAGTTGCAATACATAAAGCACATAATCTGAAAATAACAACTGAAAACAAACAAAAATTTAGAAGTTATGCCTAAATTACCATACAAAAACTAATGGAGCTATCACTGTTATTTTTATGTACAACTACACTAATTAAGTAAGGTTTTGGATTATTGTTAATGTTAGGTAACGCTGACTAGATCTGTGATTGAATAATTTAATAGATTGATTACTTTGTAAAAACACAGTTAGTGGTGTGGAATCAGAGGCGTTGGAAGTTGTTGAAGACTGGGGGGGGGGGTAACAGGGGCACTTAGTGATCTAAAAAGGGCAATTTTTTAAAACTATTTACTACCACAACATAGGTTCACTTGGAGGACATTTTAAGCTTAGCCAATTTCCATTTTGATGCTTGCACGAACATTACTCATTGGTCTTACCTATCCCATGGCTGATAATTGTATATTAGTCGTAGTGAAAATAAATGTGATCACACTACAGATAATTTGATGGGACCCATGTATGGGATGTAGCATTTAGGAATTGCCTCTACCCATTAGTGGCATGAGGGGCAATCCTGGAGTACATTTTCTATTACCAATCCTTAGATCCAAGTTGCATTTGAATATGGATAGGTTTGAGCTTTATTTTACTTGAACGGATAGTCTGTTCTGGATATATATCGATCTCTCCACAACATTCAGTTTAGATACCTGGACTGAGTATTTCTGATGCCATTTGACTTGCTGATATTCAGTAGGTCCATCTGTATTAGGTTGGAGCATGCCTTGTATGCCAGACATGTCATCTCTAAGCACTCTGTAGGATACTGAGTATAGTGACAAATCTTTGAGGTGGTCCATGCAGGACCTATTGTTTAGGACTTGTATTGTTTTAGTAAGGTATCTCTGTGGGTATTTCAATTGATGCATGGGTCTGGACAGATACATGGCAATGTGGGCATTATACAAAATGAATGACCTAATGAGGGCTTTGTAAAGTAGGACAATAACACATCTCTAGATCTAGTCACAATCAATCTGTTTATAAGCTGTGCAATATAGAAAGACTTTCTTATGACTCTGGGCACATGTTGGTCAAAATTTAGGTTACTGTACACATAACTTTCCAAATGCCAAACAACTGGGTCAGTTCTAAGGGGGCATTGTCAATTTGGCAGTTCCCTGGAGTAGATGACTTCCCAAAGGATTTGATAATGTATTTCTTGGAGTTTAGTTTCAATTCATTACTCTGGCACCAGTTTTTGTTTGGGACAAACCTTTCTGCATGATGGTTACGTCATTTGGGGATTCATTAAGTGCTCCTAGCTTGCAGTCATCTCAAACGTAGTCGGCCAAAGCCCTTTGGTATTTCCTTTTACTTTTGAGATGTACATGCCAAACAGAAAAAGTCTCAGCACTGATCCCTGGGGGACACCATTGGTGACTGGTCTCTTTGCCTATTTTGATCTCCTGCATCCTGTGAGCAAGCATACATGTACATGTTCTTTGATTCACCTTCCTGATTGCATTAAATTATATTCCTTGTATAATACAGCACTGCTTGTTAGATTGTGTTTTAAATTTGTAGTTTGGAACAGTCTTCTAGTAAGCAGTGAAACAAAATGTATGAACCAATGACAAAACTACCCATTTCATAAAATTTCAGCCATAAAAGGCCACTCAAAACTTCTGTCTTTACAATCCACCAATATGAGTAAATATACAAAATCTCTGCAGAAGTCTTCTAAATAATTCCACATTACAGGGATCTGTAAATAATGAAGAGGTTGCTGCTAGAAAACAACTTTATATTTCATTGTTTCATCTACAAATAAAGTGCCTGTTGCCCTTGAAGAATAAATTGCCTATGCTACATTAAAAAATGATAAGCTAGTAATTTTCCAATGGAGAATGGATGGCAAACTGAAAATGGGTTCATAGTTACTAAATAACTCCTCCAAAGGAGGACATTCATAGGACTGCAGAATCCACTCCCATTAAAATACAACACAGTACAGTATCAACGATCCATCTGCATACTGTGGGAGTAGTACTCACAGCCTTCTGCATCAAAAGCAAGTATACTACCAGTTGTGCTACTAACAATGCAAACAACTTAGTATAAGTAGCATTAAGCTTCTCTTCCCCTGAAGCTCTCAGCTCCTTGTAAAATCCACTTGACGATCAATTAAATCTCTCAACTTTGCAGCACAAGAAATCTGGAAAAAGCTAAAATTTATTTGGGGGCAAATCTTAGAAAGTTGCTAAAATAAAGTGTTTTGTGTTACCATGTGTTTCCTGAAAGACAGGAAGACTGAAATCTAAACAGCTATCATTATTTAGTGAATTCAGTTCTCATTGATTTGCAAGAATAATACAAAATTTAAGAGGAACAGACCAAAAGTATGAGCCAAATATTCTGTGAAAATCTGGACAGTGGAGAGCTATGGACTCATCTCCCAGAATCACAAGTGGTGGTATGGGTAGAGAATTCAGGCTCTGGTTTGAGCGTGAGTAACACTAACCACCAGGTATACCTAACTGGGGCATATTACACACACACACACACACACACACACACACACACACACACACACACACACACACACACACACACACACATACACACACATGTGCGGGAGCAGCATAACTCCTGGAAATAAAAGAACAAAACTCTCCTTACTGGCATGACTCTGGCACCACCAACAGAACAGCAGCAGCATGACTCCTGTAACACAGAGCTATAAGAGAACAAGAACATCGGCAGCATGACTCCTGTAACACAGTGCAATAAGAGAACAAGAACAGCAGCAGCACGACTCCTGTAACACAGAGCTATAAGAGAACAAGAACAGCGGCAGCACAACTCCTGTAACACAGAGCAATAAGAGAACAAGAACAGCAGCAGCATGACTCCTGTAACACAGAGCTATAAGACAAGAACAGCAGCAGCATGACTCCTGTAACACAGAGCTATAAGAGAACAAGAACAACAGCAGCATGACTTCTGTAACACAGAGCAATAAGAGAACAAGAACAGCGGCAGCATGACTCCTGTAACACAGAGCTATAAGAGAACAAGAACAGCGGCAGCATGACTCCTGTAACACAGAGCTATAAGAGAACAAGAACAGCGGCAGCATAACTCCTGTAACACAGAGCTATAAGAGAACAAGAACAGCGGCAGCATGACTCCTGTAACACAGTGCTATAAGAGAACAAGAACAGCAGCAGCATAACTCCTGCAACACAGAGCTATAAGAGAACAAGAACAGCGGCAGCATGACTCCTGTAACACAGCGCTATAAGAGAACAAGAACAGCAGCAGCATGACTCCTGTAACACAGAGCTATAAGAGAACAAGAACAGCGGCAGCATGACTCCTGTAACACAGCGCTATAAGAGAACAAGAACAGCAGCAGCATAACTCCTGCAACACAGAGCTATAAGAGAACAAGAACAGCGGCAGCATGACTCCTGTAACACAGCGCTATAAGAGAACAAGAACAGCGACAGCATAACTCCTGTAACACAGAGCTATAAGAGAACAAGAACAGCAGCAGCATGACTCCTGTAACACAGTGCTATAAGAGAACAGGAACAGTGGCAGCATGACTCCTGTAACACAGAGCTATAAGAGAACAAGAACAGTGGCAGCATGACTCCTGTAACACAGAGCTATAAGAGAACAAGAACAGCGGCAACATGACTCCTGTAACAGAGCAATAAAAGAACAAGAACATCGGCAGCATGACTCCTGTAACACAGTGCTATAAGAGAACAAGAACAGCGACAGCATGACTCCTGTAACACAGAGCAATAAGAGAACAAGAACAGCGGCAGCATGACTCCTGTAACACAGAGCTATAAGAGAACAAGAACAGCGGCAGCATGACTCTTGTAACACAGAGCTATAAGACAACAAGAACAGCGGCAGCATGACTCCTGTAACACAGCGCTATAAGAGAACAAGAACAGCGGCAGCATGACTCCTGTAACACAGAGCTATAAGAGAACAAGAACAGCGTCAGCATGACTCCTGTAACACAGAGCTATAAGAGAACAAGAACAGCGGCAGCATGACTCCTGTAACACAGAGCTATAAGTAAAGAAGAACAGCGGCAGCATAACTCCTGTAACACAGAGCTATAAGAGAACAAGAACAGCGGCAGCATGACTCCTGTAACACAGAGCTATAAGAGAACAAGAACAGCAGCAGCATGACTCCTGTAATACAGAGCTATAAGACAAGAACAGCAAGAGCATGACTCCTGTAACACAGAGCTATAAGAGAACAAGAACAGCAGCAGCATGACTACTGTAACACAGAGCTATAAGAGAACAAGAACAGCGGCAGCATGACTCCTGTAACACAGAGCTATAAGACAACAAGAACAGTAGCAGCATGACTCCTGTAACACAGAGCTATAAGAGAACAAGAACAGCGGCAGCATGACTCCTGTAATACAGAGCTATAAGAGAACAAGAACAGCGTCAGCATGACTCCTGTAACACAGAGCAATAAGAGAAAAAGAACAGCGGCAGCATGACTCCTGTAACACAGAGCTATAAGAGAACAAGAACAGCGGCAGCATGACTCCTGTAACACAGAGCTATAAGACAACAAGAACAGCAGCAGCATGACTCCTGTAACACAGCGCTATAAGAGAACAAGAACAGCGGCAGCATGACTCCTGTAACACAGCGCTATAAGAGAACAAGAACAGCGGCAGCATAACTCCTGTAACACAGAGCAATAAGAGAACAAGAACAGCGGCAGCATGACTCCTGTAACACAGAGCAATAAGAGAACAAGACAGCGACAGCATAAGTCCTGTAACACAGTGCTATAAGAGAACAAAAACAGCGGCAGCATGACTCCTGTAACACAGAGCTATAAGAGAACAAGAAAGTACAGTTTTGTACCTACCATAAATGTAGATGTTCGAGTGCTAATACAGCTGCAGTCATAACAGATGGGTTCTCCTGCCGTCAGGCGGGTCCTCGGTCGGCCGAATTCCAAAGTCTAGGTCCGGCGTCGGTTGTCGTCACTTCTTCCCTGACGTCATTGCGACAGGGGTATAAAAGAACCAGCCGACGCCATTTTCTTCAGTTTTTCTTGCCCCAGATGTCAGGTGCCCCCAGAAGGAAGGTAATACATAAAATTATTTAATAATGCAATGCAATATAATCAAAAAACAGTAGTTGCAAGCAAATACACCATAAAAGAATACCCCTAGAGGGGAAGGAGGGAGGGAAACCTGGACTGCAGCTGTATTAGCACTCGAACATCTACATTTATGGTAGGTACAAAACTGTACTATGTTCATCGTGCATACAGCTGCAGTCGTAACAGATGGGTAGAATCCCAAAGCTAAGAAAGGGGTGGTAGGCACTAGGTGGAACTAGGAGGAGCCAAAATGCCCTGCAAGACTGCAGTGGCAAAGCCTGCTCTAGATTTGAAGTATAATGGTAGGTGGTAGTGCTTAGAGAAGGTATGCACAGAACTCCAAGTGGCTGCTTCCAAAATATCCTTGGTAGGTACTTCTCTGAGGAAGGCTGCAGAGGTGGCTGTGGCCCTGGTGGAATGGGTTCTAATGCCTGTAGGTACAGTTTTGCCATGAAAAGAATAGCAAAAGCGTATGCAGTGGGCTATCCATTTTGAGATTGTCTGTTTGGAAATTGGCTTTCCTAGAACTCCTACCGCATAGGCCACAAAGAGCTGTTCTGATTTTCTGAAAGGCTTTCTTCTGTCCAAATAATAACGCAGTTGTCTGTGGATGTCCAAGGAGTGTAGTAATCTCTCCCCTTTGTTTTGAGGATTAGGATAAAAAGTAGGTAAATGTATGGCCTGGTTTAAAGCTACCCTGGATACCACTTTAGGCATAAAGGACAGGTTGGTTCGTAAGGAAACTCTGTCCTGATGGAAGATGATAAAAGGCTGGACAGCCATGAGAGCTTGTAGTTCTGAAACTCTACGAGCTGAAGTGATAGCCAGAAGGAAAGCTGTTTTCCAGGACAAATATTGCAAATCTGATGAGGCAGCTGGCTCAAAAGGAGGCAAGGTCAGTTTTTCCAGAATGAAATTAAGATCCCAAGCAGGTATTGGTTGTTTCCTTGGAGGTCTTAAATTCTTACCCCTCTGAGGAACTGTCTTAATAGAGGGTGAGAGAATAAAGGTGGATCAGTGTTGTATTCTGCAGAAATGGCTGAGGCATGGATTTTGATGGAGGAGAACGAAAGTCCACTGCTTAGCAGTTCAGCCAAATATTGTAGTATTTGAGGTAAATTCAGTTTTCCAGGGTTCTGGCCCTTTTTCTCATTCCAGACACAAAAACGTTTCCATTTTGCGGAGTAAGCTTTTCTAGTTGATGGCCTTCTGGCCTCCAAAATGACATCCTGTACCTCCTTGGAGAGTAGGGCCTGCTGTGATGCTAAGGAATCTTCCATGCGTTTAGATTGAGTGTTTTTAGCTGACTGTGAAGAGTTTTGAAGCTGTGCTGAGTCAGAAGAAGAGGCATTAGAGGCAGGGTCCATAGTGGGGAATGCGTCAGGCTCCTCAGGAGTGGGTACCAGTGTTGCCTTGGCCAGTCCGGAGCAATGAGGATCATCTTTGGTCTGTCTGCTCTGGTCTTCAATAGGACTTTGGGCAGCAGAGGAAGAGGCGGGAAGGCATAAACTGTCATTGATGTCCAACTGAAAGAGAGAGCGTCCACTCTCCAGGCCTTTGGATGGAAGATCCTTGAGCAGAATTTTGTCAATTGATGATTTTTGTGGGAGGCAAAGAGATCTATGTCTGGCCTTCCCCATTCTTGGATTATTTCTGTAAAAACTTTTGGATGCAACTTCCATTCGTGTGGATCTGTCATTTTCCTGCTTACGTTGTCTGTCAGCATGTTTTCCTTGCCTGGCAAGTACTGTGCTTGTAGTTCCATTTGTAAGTCCATGGCCGTGTTCCAAAGTGACATGGCCAGTCTGCATAGGGGGTAAGAATGTGTTCCTCCCTGCTTGTTTATGTACCACATAACTGTGGTGTTGTCCGTTCTTATCAATAGTTGACCTGGTTGTAGAAGGTCCTTGAAAGCTATAATAGCATTTATTACTGCTGGCATTTCTTTTTGATTGATGTGAAGGTGCTTTGCTTTTTGGGACCATTTGCCCTGAATGCACCGGTCTGTCATGTGCGCCCCCCAGGCGTAGTCCGAGGCGTCTGTTGTGATGACTTGATTTGCTTGAGGCTTGCTGAATGGAAGACTTGTGTTTGCTTGACATGCTTGAGCCCACCACAGAAATTCCTTTTGCAGACATGGAATTAGTGGTATTATTGTTTCCAAACTGTGGCTTTGTTCAGACCATATGTTTTTTAGGTACCATTGTAGTTTTCTCATATGCAGCTTTGCACATGGGATTAGTAAGATGCAAGATGCCGTGAATCCCAGAGCCTGCAGGATTTTCCTTGCAGTCAGCCTGGTGCAATTTGCCAGTGTTCTGAAATATTGAATTAGTTGCCCCTGCTTCTCTGGCGTGAGGTAGGCCATCTGGGTGCGTGTGTCCAAATTGGCACCCAGGAAAATTATCTTCTGAGAGGGTATTAGCCTTGATTTCTCTTTGTTGACTGTGTATCCTAGAGAGTTTAATAACATTATTACATAAGCCAGATGTTTCAAAAGAATGTGCTTGCTGTCCGCTTGGATCAGGCAGTCGTCCAAATAAGGGTATATTTGTATCCCTTGAAGTCTGCAGTAGGCAATTGCTGATGCCAGGCATTTCGTGAATACTCTGGGTGCAGTAGATAAGCCAAAGGGCAATGCAGAGAATTGATAATGGGTTGAACCTGCAAGAAATCTGAGGTATCTTCTGCAATTTTGTCTGATTGGGACATGCAGGTATGCCTCCTTGAGGTCCAATGTTACCAGCCAAGACTCCTTGCCCAGCATGGGAAGAAGTTGCTGTAGAGTGAGCATCTTGAATTTTGGTACTAGTAGGAATGTGTTTAGGATGGAAAGATCCAAAATAGATCTCCAATCTTTTCCCTTCCTTGGCACCAGAAATAGCCTGGAATAAAAACCTTGATCTTGTTCATGTGTAGGTACCTCTTGAATAGCTTTCATGTTTATAAGATCTGAAATTTGCTTTTTTGCCTCTGCCCTTTGATTGTGTGGCAGGTTTGGCATGCCTCTCATTTTTGGAAGGGTATGAAAATGGAATCTGTAGCCTCTGTTTATAATGTCCAGGATCCATTTGTCCTTTGTGACAACATGCCAATTTTTTGAAAATAGAGCCAGCTTTCCTCCTAAGGGGGCTGCCATTTGAGACCTGGTTGGCATGCAAAGGGGAAAGTCATTGGGTTTGCTTTCTGAAAGATTGCGAGTTTTCCTCACCACCTCTTTGTGTAGGAGCTTGCCATTGTCTGCCTCTGTGCGATCCTTGTGATTGTCCTCTGCCCCTCGGGCGCCTGTATCTGCCTCTTTGGGGTCCGTCTGTGGCAGGAAAGGGCCAGTTTTTGGAAGGCCAATTTCTACTAAAATGTGGGGGTTGAACCTGCAGAAATTCTTTCACAGTTTGCATTGATTTAGCCTTTTCCTCCATTTTCTGTAATACTTTCTCAGCATTTGCCCCAAATAGTACATCCTTTTGAAGAGGGGCGTCTAGTAATTTAGCTTTGACATGATCAGACAAGGCTTGTTCCTTGAGCCAGGCATGCCTACGTATGACTGAGCCTGTAACAGCAGCTCTACATGAGGCCTCTAGAGCATCAAAACCACATTGTAAGGTATGTTTACCCACTTGTTCTGCACTATGCATCAAATCCTGCAACTCCTTCAAGTCTGGTTGTTCAGGTTGTGACATTTTACTTTTCAATTGAGATAACAGAAACTGTTAGTATTTTAGCATATGAAACTGACAGTTTAAGGCTCTCATGGATAAGGTAGCCGAGGTATATACCTTTTTTCCCCACCTTTCTAAGGATCTGGAATCTCTCACGGAAGGCAATGGATTTTTGGCAATGGAGGCCTTAAATCCCTTGGGCCCCTGTGAGATGGTTTCTAGGTCAGCAGCATGGCTTTTGTATAGAAATTGGTGTGAGTCAGGAACCCTGTAGTACCTGTCAGGCATAACTGGAGCTGGAGGTAGAGAGTCCGGGTTAAGGCAGGCCTCCGAGTAAACATCATCTAGGATGTCCAAGACAGGAGGTATAGCCAGAGGCCTGTGCTGGGGTAACAAAAGAAATTCCCTGAGCCTTTTCTTGGAATCTGAATAATCCTGGCCTTCCCAGTGGAAGTGTTCCATTAAGGTATGCAAAGTTTCCCCAAATGAGTAATCCTCAGGGGGGGATACAGAAGGAATAGACTCCTCTGCATCAGAGTCTTCAAAAGGGGAGTAAGACTGTTCCTGTTCATCAGAGTGTTCTGAAATAATGGAGCCCTGATCAGAGGAGGGTTTATCTTCCTCCACGCTGGGCCTTTTGTCCGGAGGTGGCTGAGAACCTCTGATTAGAGTAATTAAATCCTCAGCCATTTTAAGCATCTGTTTCTTAGGCATGGGGCCTGGAGATGGGCCCTGTGTAGCTGGTCTCTTAGGGTGCATGGTTGCTTTAGACTTGGTGAAAGCCTTGATGGAGAAAGAAGAGGAAGGTCTGAAGACACCTTGAGTGGAGGTGGACCTGTCCACATTCTGTGTTTCAACGCCAAGAGTGGCTTTGGTATCTGTAGTCAGGGTGTGGGCCGAGGAGCCTGCGACCTCGGGTACAGGAGACACCACCAAAGATGTGTCGGTAATCAGGGGCTGCGGCGCTTCGCTGAGAACTGGACCACGTGTAGTCGGCTTTGGCGTGGTGTCGGTAGAGGCCGCGGACCTCGAGTGTCGGTCCTTGTCTTTGCGTTTTTTAGACAAAACCGGAGTCGGAGTATCCGATGACATAGTATAGTTAAATGCTTTCCCAAACAAATGCTGGGCGAACTCCGCCCGATGCTTAATAGTGCATTTGTTGAATGTAGCACCAAAGCGACAGACCGAGACGTCGTGGTCTGGGCCTAAGCAAGGAATACAGAGGGAATGGAAATCCTTATGCGGTATTTGCTTCCCACAAGAAATACAATTATTAACTTTGTCTGACATCGGTCTGAGGCAAGAAAAGTTTCCCCAATTGGGTACTTAGCTTTTAAGAAGACTTCGGTTTCCAAATTTATGTAATCTCAGGAGCTGGCTGACCGGCACTTGCGAACTGCTTCTGCTTTGGGCACCGCGTGGCAAGAAAGACTGAAGAAAATGGTGTCGGCTAGTTCTTTTATACCCCTATCGCACTGATGTCAGGGAAGAAGCGACGACAACCGACGCCGGACTAAACTTTGGAATTCGGCCGACCGAGGACCCGCCTGACGGCAGGAAAACCCATCTGTTATGACTGCAGCTGTATGCATGATGAACATCAGCGGCAGCATGACTCCTGTAACACAGAGCTATAAGAGAACAAGAACAGCCGGAGTATGACTCCTGTAACACAGCGCTATAAGAGAACAAGAACAGCGGCAGCATGACTCCTGTAACACAGAGCTATAAGACAACAAGAACAACGGCAGCATAACTCCTGTAACACAGAGCTATAAGAGAACAAGAACAGCGGCAGCATGACTCCTGTAACACAGAGCTATAAGACAACAAGAACAGTAGCAGCATGACTCCTGTAACATAGAACTATAAGAGAACAAGAACAGCGGCAGCATGACTCCTGTAATACAGAGCTATAAGAGAACAAGAACAGCGGCAGCATGACTCCTGTAACACAGAGCTATAAGAGAACAAGAACAGCGGCAGCATGACTCCTGTAACACAGAGCTATAAGAGAACAAGAACAGCGTCAGCATGACTCCTGTAACACAGCGCTATAAGAGAACAAGAACAGCGGCAGCATGACTCCTGTAACACAGAGCTATAAGAGAACAAGAACAGCGGCAGCATGACTCCTGTAACACAGTTCTAAAAGAGAACAAGAACAGCGGCAGCATGACTCCTGTAACACAGAGCTATAAGAGAACAAGAACAGCGGCAGCATGACTCCTGTAACACAGCGCTATAAGAGAACAAGAACAGCGGCAGCATGACTCCTGTAACACAGAGCTATAAGAGAACAAGAACAGCGGCAGCATGACTCCTGTAACACAGCGCTATAAGAGAACAAGAACAGCAGCAGCATGACTCCTGTAACACAGAGCTATAAGAGAACAAGAACAGCGGCAGCATGACTCCTGTAACACAGAGCAATAAGAGAACAAGAACAGCAACAGCATAACTCCTGTAACACAGAGCAATAAGAGAACAAGAACAGCGGCAGCATGACTCCTGTAACACAGAGCTATAAGAGAACAAGAACAGCGGCAGCATAACTCCTGTAACACAGAGCAATAAGAGAACAAGAACAGCGGCAGCATAGCTCCTGTAACACAGAGCTATAAGAGAACAAGAACAGCGGCAGCATGACTCCTGTAACACAGAGCTATAAGAGAACAAGAACAGCGGCAGCATGACTCCTGTAACACAGAGCTATAAGAGAACAAGAACAGCGGCAGCATAACTCCTGTAACACAGAGCTATAAGAGAACAAGAACAGCGGCAGCATGACTCCTGTAACACAGAGCTATAAGAGAGCAAGAACAGTGGCAGCATGACTCCTGTAACACAGAGCTATAAGAGAACAAGAACAGCGGCAGCATGACTCCTGTAACACAGAGCAATAAGAGAACAAGAACAGCGGCAGCATGACTCCTGTAACACAGAGCAATAAGAGAACAAGAACAGCGGCAGCATGACTCCTGTAACACAGCACTATAAGAGAACAAGAACAGCGGCAGCATGACTCCTGTAACACAGAGCTATAAGAGAACAAGAACAGCGGCAGCATGACTCCTGTAACACAGAGCTATAAGAGAACAAGAACAGCGGCAGCATGACTCCTGTAACACAGAGCTATAAGAGAACAAGAACAGCGGTAGCATGACTCCTGTAACACAGCGCTATAAGAGAACAAGAACAGCGGCAGCATGACTCCTGTAACACAGAGCTATAAGAGAACAAGAACAGCGGCAGCATGACTCCTGTAACACAGAGCTATAAGAGAACAAGAACAGCGGCAGCATGACTCCTGTAACACAGAGCTATAAGAGAACAAGAACAGCAGCAGCATGACTCCTATAACACAGCGCTATAAGAGAAAAAGAACAGCGGCAGCATGACTCCTATAACACAGCGCTATAAGAGAAAAAGAACAGCGGCAGCATGACTCCTGTAACACAGAGCTATAAGAGAACAAGAACAGCGGCAGCATGACTCTTGTAACACAGCGCTATAAGAGAACAAGAACAGCGGCAGTATGACTCCTGTAACACAGAGCTATAAGAGAACAAGAACAGCGACAGCATAACTCCTGTAACACAGAGCTATAAGAGAACAAGAACAGTGGCAGCATGACTCCTGTAACACAGAGCTATAAGAGAACAAGAACAGCGGCAGCATGACTCCTGTAACACAGCGCTATAAGAGAACAAGAACAGCGGCAGCATGACTCCTGTAACACAGAGCAATAAGAGAACAAGAACAGCGGCAGCATAACTCCTGTAACGCAGAGCAATAAGAGAACAAGAACAGCGGCAGCATGACTCCTGTAACACAGAGCTATAAGAGAACAAGAACAGCGGTAGCATGACTCCTGTAACACAGCGCTATAAGAGAACAAGAACAGCGGCAGCATGACTCCTGTAACACAGAGCTATAAGAGAACAAGAACAGCGGCAGCATGACTCCTGTAACACAGAGCTATAAGAGAACAAGAACAGCGGCAGCATGACTCCTGTAACACAGAGCTATAAGAGAACAAGAACAGCAGCAGCATGACTCCTGTAACACAGCACTATAAGAGAACAAGAACAGCGGCAGCATGACTCCTGTAACACAGAGCTATAAGAGAACAAGAACAGCGGCAGCATGACTCCTGTAACACAGAGCTATAAGAGAACAAGAACAGCGGCAGCATGACTCCTGTAACACAGAGCTATAAGAGAACAAGAACAGCGGTAGCATGACTCCTGTAACACAGCGCTATAAGAGAACAAGAACAGCGGCAGCATGACTCCTGTAACACAGTGCTATAAGAGAACAAGAACAGCGGCAGCATGACTCCTGTAACACAGAGCTATAAGAGAACAAGAACAGCGGCAGCATGACTCCTGTAACACAGCGCTATAAGAGAACAAGAACAGCAGCAGCATGACTCCTATAACACAGCGCTATAAGAGAAAAAGAACAGCGGCAGCATGACTCCTATAACACAGAGCTATAAGAGAAAAAGAACAGCGGCAGCATGACTCCTGTAACACAGAGCTATAAGAGAACAAGAACAGCGGCAGCATGACTCTTGTAACACAGCGCTATAAGAGAACAAGAACAGCGGCAGTATGACTCCTGTAACACAGAGCTATAAGAGAACAAGAACAGCGACAGCATAACTCCTGTAACACAGAGCTATAAGAGAACAAGAACAGCGGCAGCATGACTCCTGTAACACAGAGCTATAAGAGAACAAGAACAGCGGCAGCATGACTCCTGTAACACAGAGCTATAAGAGAACAAGAACAGCGGCAGCATGACTCATGTAACACAGCGCTATAAGAGAACAAGAACAGTGACAGCATAACTCCTGTAACACAGAGCTATAAGAGAACAAGAACAGTGACAGCATGACTCCTGTAACACAGAGCTATAAGAGAACAAGAACATCGTCAGCATGACTCCTGTAACACAGAGCTATAAGAGAACAAGAACAGCGCCAGCATGACTCCTGTAACACAGAGCTATAAGAGAACAAGAACAGCGTCAGCATGACTCCTGTAACACAGAGCTATAAGAGAACAAGAACAGCGTCAGCATGACTCCTGTAACACAGAGCTATAAGAGAACAAGAACAGCGTCAGCATGACTCCTGTAACACAGAGCTATAAGAGAACAAGAACAGCGTCAGCATGACTCCTGTAACACAGAGCTATAAGAGAACAAGAACAGCGTCAGCATGACTCCTGTAACACAGAGCTATAAGAGAACAAGAACAGCGGCAGCATGACTCCTGTAACACAGAGCTATAAGAGAACAAGAACAGCGGCAGCATGACTCCTGTAACACAGCGCTATAAGAGAACAAGAACAGCGGCACCATAACTCCTGTAACACAGAGCTATAAGAGAACAAGAACAGCTTGTTTAGTTAAAGAGAACAAGAACAGCTAGTTTAGTTAAAGAGAACAAGGACAGCTAGTTTAGTTAAAGAGAACAAGGACAGCTAGTTTAGTTAAAGAGAACAAGGACAGCCAGTTTAGTTAAAGAGAACAAGAACAGCCAGTTTAGTTAAAGAGAACAAGAACAGCCAGTTTAGTTAGTTTAACTTCCCCATGTGAATTCACATTAGGGTGAAAACTCCACTTCATTCATTTTTCCCAACAGGTCTTGCAGCTGTAAAAGTGTGGGGGGCTCCCCTCCCCCTGGCTCTAAGGTTCCGGCACCCATGTGTGGAATATCAGAAAGAGAGTACTATTTTCCAGCATGTATTCCAGCATTAAGGGACCAATCTCATGAAGAACATTTTTTCAGTTGTCTCTTTGGTATCCTCTAGATGATTTAGATGCAACATTTAGTTGCTATGTACACAAACCCATAAAATAAACTATGATTAGAACATTTCCTGTCAGCCATCAGCCATCAGTTCTGAAATGGTACATTTAATAATTCAGTTTAGAAACTAATTTGAATGATACATCTGAACACGTTCACTTTGTCACCAGAGACTGACAACATTATGAAATGAGTTACCATTAATCTTCCATGCTATATTAGAGGAAGACACGGGAAATTATACATTTCAGTTCATTCTCTTTATGGCTTTTTGCTCCGAGTCATGTACCATCTCACATTCACTGAGTGACCATTTTCTTAACTAAGTATGACTACCTTCATTACAAAACACCATTATTATCAGCAGAGTTCCACTGCCGTCCTCTTGTCTTGCCACCTCTGGAGTTCACTTCTTTCTGTTACTGTCCTCTTCTTTACTGTTCACACTCCCTCAGAACCTAACAGCCTTATTTTCTGCTTTTACTATCATATTTGATACCCCTAACCTATGTTACATCTCTCATTTTTAGTTCCTTCCTGTATAACCTCAAATGATCTTGTCTCGGTTTAGATAACACTGTCTCCATTACATCTATTGTGCTCATCAGAAAGGAGAAATATTAATTTTCAGCATCGTATCTTCTGTTTCACTTAGTACTAATACAAAAGTACATACTTCTCAGTGTTCTTTATAGGCTTAATCAGTCATATTATAATGTTTGTACAACAGTAGCTATAAATGCAGGAAGACAGAATTTCCAGATATATTATTGTAAAAAGAATTATAAAATGGGAGTTTTTTAAGTACATGCAAATATTTTGCTAATTACAGGTCATAGACCATATATTGTATCAGACTACAAGGTAAGTCCTACCTTCTAGGGCTTGGAAAGAGTATCTTGATGCCTTGTTTCAGATGATGTACATACCTTTGTGATTTTTCTTGTGTTGATTCTGCCTTTGAACAAGGAAATTTTATTTCTAATTATGCTTTTTTTTACTCATAATATAGATAATTCAATGTTGTTTGTCTTTCGGCTGTTTCTCGGTAAGGGGTCGCCACAGCGGAACTCTGGTCCACTAATGATTGCAGTAGATTTTTTTTACGAAATGCCGAGGTGCCAGCTCAACACCCAACCTTCAATGAAGGTACACCCATTTACGTATGCGTGTATTTCGAACGCTACCCAACCGCGGGGAGGACATGCAGACTCCACACAGAAGGTACTCCCAAGCCAAGCCAAGAATCGAAGAGGAGAACTTCTTGCTGTGAGGTAACAATGCTACCGTTATACCATCGCGGCATAAAATAAAATAATTCAATAATTCCCTAAAAGTCAGGGAGAAATACTTCTACACCTACCTGGTAGCACTTGAGTGGCATGCTTACCAGGAAGTACTGGACTGAACAGAGTAGGCTATGAATCTTTTGGATTAGCTTCTTGGGAGCTTTTAACAGTCTTCATGGACAGTGAAGGGACTGATTATCAAGATTATGAAAAAGTATAAAAAGTGCTATTAGCTCCAGCAGGTGTAATCCCTGTGACAAAAGCTCACAAATTTCTTAGCTGGGCATTTTCTCCTCCCAAAATGGTAATAATTTATGTTATCTAAACCAAATACTTAAGCTGTAGTTAGATAAGGAGGGTCAGCGCAGTAAAAATAAAATTAGAGACATTTTAGCCATAAGTACATTTAAAAGGACTTTGCGTTCTACTTTATGAAAGTGGTTGTTTCAAAGGGACCTGAGGATCTGCAGTCATTTTGTTCTGGTAAAGAGAATACCATGCGAAGAAACTATGTTTAAAATTGAACACTGAAGATCTTTGGTAAAATGTGTCCAATTCAAGTAACAAAATAGCAAGCATTAACTGCAAACATACATCTGTGTTAAGTGTAGGAAAAGGGAACCCAGAACTACCTTTTCTACTAGTGATTTTAACATAATTATACATGTGAAACCTGTAACCAGTGAAAAATATGCTAGTAATGATGCTATGCCTATGGAATATGATATATGGGTCACAATGGCAGAGTCGGACTTTTATTTATTTACTAATAACAACTGCTAGACCACAATCCACAAATATCCGTATAATTTTATCGAAGGCTAAGTGCTTCGGCCCAAGGCTTTCAAAGAGTAAAGATTCATAGCATACACTCACTAAAACCCTACCTAATTATCCAATTACTCAATAATATAATTAAATAATAAACTTCAATCACATTCTTTGTTAAGTCCAAATGGCTCCAAAGTGTTAAATTTCAGAATAAATAAAGTTTCCTTCTCTAATAAGTTATTCTTAATATCCACACATTCTCCTAAAAATAAATCAACTTTTTCCAAAATACATCCCTTTAAATCATCTGGCTTAGCACCACGAAACTGAGCAAAGTAACCTCCCAAAGGACTATCTAATTTTTTTATTTTTGATGTCTCTGATGTGTTCCTGAAAGCGGATTTTAAATGATCGACCAGTTTCCTCAATATAAAATAAACCACAAGTACATTTTAAAACATATATCACCCCCTCTGTGCTACATATATAACTACCCTTAGGACAAAACTTAATATTATTAATCAAAGGAAAGAAATTCACTATATATTTACAAACAGAACATTTGTTGCAAGCCACACTGCCTCTATTACAAGAAATATTAGTACTTGTAGTGACATCTGCTGGTAAAAAGTGGTTATATACCACCATATCAGCTGGATTTCTGCCTGTTTTATAAGAAATATTCATATGATTTTGTAACAGATGCCTTATTTTTTTATCCTTAATCAACAAATATTCAAGAAATATTACAAGAAATATTAGTACTTATAGTGACATCTTGTGGTAAAAAGCGGTTATGTACCACCGGGTCCCCTTCAAAAACATCTAAAACTCATAACATCTAATTTCATAACATTGAGACCAGAACATCTAAAACCCAAAACATCTAAAACCCATAACACTGAATTTCATAACATCTAGCAGTACAAATCACATGAAAATAACAAACCCTCCACATATAATGACATAAAATGACACCAAACTACCAAACATTACTACATTCCTGGAGGGGGGGGGGGCTTGATACAGTGGGGTTAGGAAATTAACTTTTTCCCACTGTAGTGCGAACTTGGAGTTGGTATATTTAATTTATGGTGGGTGTGGGGGGTGGAGCGCCCAAATGTAGTAAAAAGTGTGTTTGGTAGTTTGGTGTTGTTATATGTCGAGGGGATGTTATTTTCTAGTGATTTGTAGTGTTAGATGCTATGAAATTTGATGTTATGGGTTTTAGATGTTTTGGGTTTTAGATGTTCTGGTCTCAATGTTATGAAATTAGTTAGATGTTATGGGTTTTAGATGTTTCAAAGTAGACCCGTACCACCGTATCAGCTAGATTTTTGCCTCTTTTATAAGAAATATTCACATGATTTTATAACAGATGTATTAAAATTTAATCCTTAATCAACATAGGCAAAAGTGTCGAAATATTAGTACTTATAGTAACATCTGGTGGTAAATAGCAGTTATGTACCACCATATCAGCTAGATTTCTGCCTCTTTTATAAGAAATATTCACATGATTTTGTAACAGATGTATTAAATTTTGTCCTTAAGCAACATAGGCCAGTGTTGTCTTACCTCACTAACAACATATTCCGATAAAATGTTATACATTGTAACAAAATATACTTCTTTGTTATCATTTCTTTTATTTTTATTATATTCTTTTCCCCCTCTAATACCTCTTAGACAATTATTGTTATTATTATTATTACTATTATTATTATTAATAACAGGGGATTTATATCTGTTTTCCAACACTTTTAATTTAGACTGCATCACCATATTACTATCATAACCTCTAAATAAATATATCTACTGTGCTTTGTATTTCCTTTTCAAAGGCACTGTCTCAGCTACATAACCTGTTAATCCTCAAAAATTTATTATATGGTAGCACAGGCATAAGATGTCAAGGGTGGCAACTAGTACTATGTTGTTGTTGTTGTTTGTCTTTCGGCTTTTCCCGGTTAGGGGTCGCCACAGCGGAACTCCGGTCCGCTAATGATTGGCAGTTGGTTTTTATGGTGTTGAGTTGCCAGCCCAACGCCCAACCTTCAACGAAGGCACGCCCATTCAACCCACTCAACCGCAGGAAGGACATGCAGACTCCACACAGAAGACACTCCCAACCCAAGCTGAGAATCGAATGGGAGAACCTCTTGCTGTGAGGCAACAATGCTACTGCTGCACCACCGCGGAAGGTAACAACTAGTACCATAAAGGAACAAATTACTTTGATCTGATTTTCTATGTATGGTTGTGAAAAAACCTGATAAATCAATATCAAGAAAGGTAACTTTTTTTCCTGTTTATATGCCTTCAAACTTTAAGCCAAAACTATTTGTCTGTAACTCCTCTATAAAACATTGAGCTTCTAACTATCACCATCACATAAAAAATGAAATCATCAATTTATCTAAAATATTGAATTACTTGTGATTTATAAAAAATTATGACTATATATATAATCAATTTCAAATTTGGCCATCACAATATTGGCATACATGGTGGCAAAAGCTGCCCCCATTGCTGTGCCTTGTAATTGATGGAAAATTTTTCCATTAAAAACAATAATTATTTTGAAAACAAAAAACAACTAATTCTATAACAAAGTGAGATAAAGGAGAATCCCCTAAAAAATAACATAAAGCTTGGATGCCAATATTATGCTTTATATTGGTATATAAACTTTTTACATCTAAGCACAACCAACCCATAGTAACTTTCCAAACCATCTTATCTAAAAAATCCTGACTATCCTTTATATACGACGGTATCTTAACAACATAAGATTTCAAATATTCATGCAAAAAAATGCATGTATTTTTTAAAAATACTTTTCTGCAGAGACAATAGGTAGACTACTTAAATTGTGAATACCTTTATGTATTTCAGGCAAACAATAAAAAAATGCTATGCATGTAGTATCAGTGCTGAAATTTTTTTCTAAGTCATTCTTTGTAAAATACCCCAAACGTAAACCCTTTTTCAGCAAATCATGATATACTTCAATTGCTGCATGATATTTAGCTATTTCACATTTTTCATAAACGTCAGCATTATCCAAATGCACATAACAAATCTCAGCATACTGCATATGATTTAAAATCACAATCTGATTCCCTTTGTCAGTTTGTTTAACTACCATTCTATGATCTGTACAAAATTCTTTTAAAGCAAGCCATTGTTCTTCAGTTAAATTATATTTTATATTATGTTTGTTCTGCATAAATGTATGAAACAAATTTTCAACATGAAAATTTAAAACTGAAATAAACCTTTGAATGCTTTAATTTATGTATGGGGGTATGAACATAGAATTACACTGAATCTTACTTGTATCCAAAGAACAAAATACAGAAAAATACCCAGGAAGGGTAAAAAACAGCAATCCACAGCAATCCACAGCTTCAATGCAAAAGTTTAATATGAACCACACCAACACATTAAACGCTTTCACAAATATCACTGCATTTTCATCCCTGGTATACAGAAAGTGGTTATCCGATAGAGATGATTCAACAAGTCAGGAAGGAAGTCAATGAAGGAAAGATTTAAGCCTATTTTAGGTGAAATATGTCCTCCCTGTGGTCCCGTTGGTTTCCTCCAGGTACTCCGGTTTCCTCCCACATCCCAAAGACATGTTGTAGGTGGATTGGACACTCTAAATTGGTATGTGTGCATGCGTGTGTGTGTGCCTTCTATGGAAGGTTGGGCGCCGGGCTGGCAACTCGACACCATAAAACTCCAAAGCCAATCATGAGCAGACAGGTGATCCACTGTGGCGACCCATAACCGGGAAAAGCCGAAAGAAGAAGAAGAAATTTAACAAGTAATGCAGAATTGAATGAAGGTCATGATGAAGATTTTGGGAAGGCTATAGTGCTACAATTTAATGCTAGTGCAGGTCTGGTTAAGAGAATTATGAAAACAGAGTGGGAAAGGTTTGTAGGGTTTACTGATCTAGGGAACATCCATAAGGCACATTAAAGGTCGTATACCGAAATTCTCAACATTTGAAATGCTTACCAGAGGCTGATCACAAGTATGGTAATGTTGTTAGAAGAAAGAAAGAGACCTACAAGTGTGGATGCTGCTCGTAATGTGGCTATATTGTGAATAAGAAAAAAATATTCTTAGCTAGTAGGAATAGGTGGATAGCTGGAAATGAATTTTCCAATTGTAATTCTTCTGGGTTAGTTTACCTCACAAGTTGTGAAGAATGCGATTCCTTTTATATAGGGAAAACAGAATGTAAATTAAGGAAAAGGATTTATGAACACTAGTACAACATACAAACTAAAAAAGAGACAAATACTTTGTTTAAACACTCAAAGGAATGTAAGAACGTACACTATTCATTTTTTGTTTTAGAAGAGGTGAAGAAGGAAATAAGAGGGGGCCAAGGAAAGAAAAAATTTAATACAGGGAGTTATGGTGGCAAATAACATTGCAGGCTACTGTTCCGCCTGGTTTGAATGAGAATATTTCCACAGTCCTGATATTAAAAATGATTGCGGCCAAATTGTAACATGGGGAAACATAAAACCATGTACACTTAATATGAATAAAACTTTTTTTATTTTTTACTAATTTTTTTATCAATTATTTATTCTCTGCAATAAACAAAGATGTACTTGTATAAATAAGAATTAAGTTAGGTATTAGGTAATAAAGTGTCCAGAAAATTCCACTGCTGTTAGAAAATGTGTGTAATTTTAAATTAAGGCCATAAGAGGGAGCCCTTGTATTAGTATTTCACCACTTTGCAAGTGTCATTCACAAAACAGAGCTCAAATAATGTCTTTTTAAATATATTTTAGACATATGTGCCTTGCAAGTAAATATTTTTTAAATACATTTAAGTGTTTTTTATACGTGGAAATTTTTATATTGTTTTTATAGATGATTTTTAATGCCTAGTATGAATATATTTATGAAAAAGTTTTTTTACACATGTATTCCTTAGTGGATATTTTTTCTCATAAGAGGCTTCAAGAAAGCACTATTTTATTGTCTTATAGGGCAGTGAGGGGGAGTATATAAGTTGTGTAATGTTGGCTGTCTGCATCTGATGAAGTCTGTATACCAGGGATGAAAACGCAGTGATATTTGTGAAAGCGTTAATGTGTTGGTGTGGTTCATATTAAACTTTTGCATCAAAGCTGTGAATTGCTGTTTTTTACCCTTCCTGGGTACTTTTCTGGATTTTGTTACTAGTACTTTGGATTCCGTTCATTTTTGAGGGTTTTGTATCCAAAGAACTATAGCCATTAATTGGTTCATTAAGAAAACTGTCTTAATAAGATATACACGAGTAAAAGGAGTAAAAGGATTCATTTAAACTGTCATTCACTTCTTCTAACTCAGAACCCTTTTGTTTGTTAAAAAAAATCCAAAAAAGTAACTTCCTACCAAACTGAAATAATTCACTTTTTAATACATGAAGCCTCGGTAAGGCTGTAGGGATAAATTTCAAACCTAAGTTAAGCAGTGAAGTAACTCTTTCAGGAATATCAATACCAGACAAATTAAGCACCAATGAGTCATTCAAATCATAATCACCCTTTTCAGTTTCATCTAGTCTTCTTGTTCTTGCCAAGCGAGTGTCTCTCAAAATTCTTTTGCTGTCCACAGTCATTTCTGCCCCTTTTCTTGCTCTGATATTGGGTTAAATTGTCATTCAGAAAGCATTCATTGAAATCTGTAGGCTTTTGAGCTATGGGTAAAGGAGGGTAGCCATAATTTTCCTTCTCACCTTCCATTGTAACCTCAGTGTCTTCAGACATAGCAAATGAAACAGAAGTGGAAGCATATTTGTAACCTTTCCCGCCCTTACCTGATGACATCACCATTTTAGACTTGTGTTTCCGTAAAATGCCTTATCAGTATTGTAATCATTACATCTCTGTTTATTTTATTGCTTTTCAAGTCCACCGGTTCATGTTCACAATCTACAAATTTATTATTTATTTCTGCCAACAAATCATCCATCCGTGGGGCACTCAAATGTTTTTGTAGTTCAGCACTTACCGAAAGTACCTCCTCCTTGAGTTTCAACTGCTTCAAAAGATCTCTCTCAACCAGAAGCTGGACCCACTCCATAGAACATTGATGTGCTGCCACAATCCACCTCTTTTTAAAATTATCATTTTTATTCTCTGGGTCAAAAGGGGTGGTAGGAGATTTAAACGCTCTTAAGCCTCGAGGAGCTATATTGAGTTTCACATATCTTTTGAGGCAAAGAACATTTAGGTGAACACTAGTCTCTTTCCGCAATAAACTTTCAAGTCCCTCATTCATTTCTTGCAGTTCCATGGGAAGTGTGACCGTATCTAAGAACCAACAGTCTGGAATGGATTAACAAAGTGATGATTCTGCTCACACACATGTTTTTCCCAAACATTGGCAGAAACATTGACTAAGGCATTTGTAGTTCTTGAGACCCTCGCATTTAGTTGAAAAACATAGTGTTCCATTGAATGTTGGGTGCCATCGCCAGTATCCTCTCTAAAAAGCGAAGTAATATTGTTCATTGGAACCATGGTCATCAGTAAAAACCCAAAACAAAATTAGTCACCACAAAAAAAAAAAAAAAAAAAAGATGAAATAATAACAGCTAGACCACGCTTCACAAATATTCTTAAAATTTTATTGAAGACACCACTTCGGCCCATTGCCTTCAAAGAGTAAAGATTCATAGCATACACTCACTTTTAAATACTAAAACTCTACCTAATTATCCAATTATTCAATAATACAATTAAATAAATTTCCAATCACATTCTTTGTTAAATCCAAATGGCTCCAAAGTGTTACATTTCAGAATAAAGTTTCCTTTTCTAATAAGTTATTCTTAATATCCACACATTCTCCTAAAAATAAATCATCTTTTTCCAAAATATATCCCTTTAAATCATCTGGCTTAGCACCATAAAACTGAGCAAAGTGACCACCCAAAGGGCTATCTGATTTTTTATTTTTGATGTTTCTGATGTGTTCCTGAAAGCAAATTTTAAATGATCGACCAGTTTCCCCAATATAAAATAAACCACAAGTACATTTTAAAACATATATCACCCCCTCTGTGCTACATGTATAACTACCCTTAGGACAAAACTTAATATTATTAATAATTATTTATTTATTTACTGTTTTGTAACAGGTAGGTATTACAGGTCAGAGACTCTTTTCAGCTGCAACATGGCCTCAGAGGCAATAAACAGTGCAAGTAAACTTAAGTTATGCACTTCAAATATGCTAGATTGTTAGGTTTACATAGCTACAAAACTTTAGAAAGTTCACATACAGTTATTATACAGTTTTTTATAAAGTAGAATGGTACACAGTTCTTATACACTTCTAATAAAGTAGCAGCTTTACAGTAGGTTTAGTCAGTTTACATGGGTTGCAATATAGTTTGGCTACATGCAATAGCTTCCAAAGGGTTTAAAATTTAATTTTCTTGCAAAAAAAAAAAAAAATAAATGTAAGTGAGCAAAAATATAAATTACAAAGGTAGACATACGACCAAAAATTGAACACAGGAGTAAGAAGAATTAAATGGTAAATAAAACAGTTGAGAGACTGTACGCATTTTTAAAATTTTAAGCCTTTTAAATAGTTTATCCATTAACCTACAGCATCTATAAGCACCTTCTTTGAACAGGTGCTCAAAAAGGGACTTTGTAAACTTGGTAAGTGTATCTTGATGCCTTGTTTCAGCTGGTAGTTTGTTCCAGAGAGCTGAGCCTGTTCTTGAGAAGACTTGTTCAATAATCACTGTTTTAAATTGGGGATCGCTGAGCAATATTAAGTTTTACTAGGGATTCCTTGTGGAATGACTGTTCTCTGATTAAGAGTTTTCTTTCTGGGGAGAGGGGGGATTGACGACAATGGCCGATATTTAGAATTTTTTACAGTGAGTTACATAAAGGTAGACCTTTCAGTAATGGGTAATTAATTTAAGTAATTTAGAACATTGCAGTGGTGCACATAGGTGTCAGTAGGCATCACAAATTTTATTTTCAGTGACTATAAGCACAGGGTAAATTAGGTAAAAAGACACTCTTGGCTAATGCTTTCAGTTAATAGGAGACAGTAGGTGTGATATCCTATAGCAGAATTTTAGTTGTGAGAGGACATTATTAATAATATTATTAATCTTAGTTGTAAAGCTTATTGTAGAATTCAGGGTTAAGCTATTAATTTTTACAGCAGCATTGTCTGTGTGGTGAGGGGAACACCTCTCCTTAACCTGGAAAAAGGAGGGAGCAAACTCCAGAGTCATTCATAACAGAATAGTAAGTCTTTCAGCTTTTTCCCGGTTAGGGGTCACCACAGCGGAACTCCGGTCTGCTAATAATTGGTAGTTTATTTTTATGTGCTGAGTTAACAGCCCTGACACACAACCTTCAACGAAGGTATGTCCATTCACACATGTCTCCACGCAGAAGACGCTCTAGCTGAGAATCGAACCGGACAGCGTCTTACTGAAGTATTATTATTAGAGGAGGACAGTAACCTTGTTTTAGGACTCTGAAGATTAATGTGCTTAAGAGCTATGTAGCTTTATCTGTCATTGAAAGACATTTGTCCCTTTTAAGCACTTTGCAGTGGTGGAGTAAACAATCAATCTGGAGGATGAATTTACAGATTTTGTTCTCTACTATTTGTATTTTTGTTAGTACTGTATGTTGAATGTAAGAATATTAAGGGGAGCCCATATTCAAATTCAAATTCCTCTGCTTTGGGGAGGGATGTGTGAGATTTTATATCAAAATCTAAGTTATGATAATACATTGATGGTTAAAAAGTCAGAACGAGCAGTAAATTTTAATGAAGGATTAAATGTAAGCCCTGAATATGTTTGCTCACTAACATTAAAAATAGTGCTGTCTTTATTATCAGTTATATGAATGGCATGAATATTGTGTAATTACTTTGAAAATGAGAAGACTGTTACATTAATTTTCTTGTGGTCGATTAGACGTCTCTTGATATGAGAGCAATTGCACAAGTTACTAAAGTCTTGTTGGAGCTTATTTTTGTAGTTCTGAATGGTTATTACTGGATTGTAAAAGTAGTATATCATCTGCACATAATGAGTCGAAGATAGGAAGTTCAATTCATTGCTCTTTGATAAAGAGAGAGAATAGAAATGGTCCTAGAGGAGAGCCCTGAGGTACTCATGTGTTTAGAAGGCCAATGGAGGAGAGAGAATTACTGTAATATACCTGGAAAGAGCTGCTCTGTAAATAAGTCTGAAACCAGTGAATAGTATTAAGTCTGTTAAGCTAGTTTTCTAAGAAGCATACATACATACAGATATTTCAAGCATGGGCATTAATGCTCTTCTAGCTTGCCAATATACAAAAAAAAGAAGTTATGTACTCACCATAATGTTCCATGTTTATAGACCATCTCATCCTTCATTCTTTACATATGGGATCAGAGCCGATCCTCGGCTCCAACTTGGCCTATTTACAAGCTGGAAGACTTCTGGTTGGCTCGTGGCTAGGTAGGTATCCCATGGTGCACCAGTACAATCCCCAGATCTTGTTTGCTGCTGACTAGAAGAAATAACAACATACAGAAAGAAGCCAATACTAAAAGGTCTCCATAAATAATTAAATTAACATTTTTCTGTCTCCAGGTACTTCCAGGATGGGGGCAGGAGGGTGGGTTCATAAGAATGAAGGGTGAGATGGACTACAAACATGGAACAGTATGGTAAGTACATAATTTCTTTATGTTCTGTAGTCCTATCTCACCTTCATATGGGACAGCGTCCCTAGTGCCTTATTCTTGGGTGGCTCAAGGATAAATACTCCCGAGTACCGTGGAACCAAAAGATGCTCTACTCCTGGAGGTTAAATCCAATTTGTAATGAGTAATAAAACTGTGAGGGGTAGCCCACATGGGCCTATATTATACCATTGAAGTCTTAAAACTTCGAATGTTATAATATCGACCCCTATTCAGCGAACGCTTGAAATAGCGAAGCTGCAGAACACCGAATATTTTCCTAAGGAAAGTATTCAGTGGGCCATTTCCGCAACTTCGCTATTTCCTCAACTGTGGTGTGAAGGTGACGGACCGGGGTAAGGTAAGTGTGCGAAGAGACTGAGGTAAGGTGAGTGTGTGATAGTCAGGGACCTTAGGGATAGGAAGCGGGTAAGGTGAGTGTGCAATAGTTATGGACCTTAGGATTAGGAAGCGCGTAAGGTGAGTGTGCGTTAGTTAGGGACCTTAGGGTTAGGGAGTGGGTAAGGTGAGTGTGCGATAGTTAGTGACCTTAAGGTTAGGAAGCGGGTAAGGTGAGTGTGCGTTAGTTAGGGACCTTAGGGTTAGGGAGCGGGTAAGGTGAGTGTGCGTTAGTTAGGGACCTTAAGATTAGGGAGTGGGTAAGGTGAGTGTGCGTTAGTTAGGGACCTTAGGGTTAGGGAGTGGGTAAGGTGAGTCTGCGTTACTTAGGGACCTTAGGGTTAGGGTTGGGTTAAGGTAAGTGGATAGCTAGTAGTGTATGTACAGTTTAGTGTCGGGTTCTGTGAAGTGTGCATGTGTGGATTATGTATTTTGGTGTGCTTATGCTGTGTGTGTGTGTATTCTCTCAAGTGTATTCCCTTGGAAAAAATGTGCTCTTCTGAGCGTTCGAGTATATCACATTTCGAGATTCCAAGGTTGAGCTTATGGTGTATGATCTTTTGGAATTTTGATAATGTGATATAGACCCGCCCATGTAGCTGCTGCACAAATATTATCAAGTGGGACCCTGGCCTGAAAGGCTGCTGAGGTAGACTGAGATCTGGTATAATGAGCCTTGATTTTAAAGGGTAAAGGTCTACCCTCAGAATTGTAAACATAAGCTATACAGCTAGAAATCCAATTAGAGAGAGTTACTTTGGAAACAGATAAGCCCAACCTGGATTCGGAAAAGGAAATGAATAATTGATCTGATTTTCTGATGTCTTTAGTCCGGTGCAAATAAAAATGTAATTGTCTATGGACATCCAGCTGGTGAAACCTGTACTCAGCTGCATTGGAGTGATTTGGAAAGAAAACCGGAAGTTCTATGGATTGATTCAAAGTGGCATGGAAGCAGACCTCTGGGACAAAGGAGGGATTAGTACAAAGGGACACCCTGTCTTTGTGAAAAATTAGATAAGGCAGTTTAACAGACAATGCTTGCAACTCTGACACCCGTCTGGCTGACATGATAGCCACCAAAAACGTCTTCCAAGACAAAAATTTTAAAGAGGATGAATGAGAAGGCTCAAAGGGTGGAGATGTTAATTTAGATAACACAAAATTTAAATCCCATGAGGCCACAGGTTCTTGAACAGGTCTTAACAAAGTGGCACCTTTAAGGAAGGTGTTGGACAGCTTATGAGACATCAAGTTAGAATCTGGAAAACCTAGATGAAAATTTGAAATTGCTGCCAATTGAACTCTGATAGTGGCAGCGGCAGATCCTTGGTGAAAAAGCTCAGAAAGGAATTCCAAAACCACTGGAATGGAGGCAGTGTAAGGGTCAGCATCCATTTTCTCCGCCCAAAGAGAAAATCTTCTCCATTTACTGGAATATAGTCTCCTAGTGGAAGGTTTATGAGAAGACGTAAGGATATGAGTCACGGAAGGTGAGAAGTCATGAAGCCTGACTAGGGATGGAACTGGAGCAGCCACACTGTCAAATTGAGGGTGTGTAAGGAGGGGTGAAGCGAACCTGACATGTGAGTCAACAGGTCTGGAACTGGGTCCAGAATCTGAGGATCGTCCAGGAGAAGAGGCCCAAGGAAGGGGAACCAAACCTGACAAGGCTAGTAAGGAGCAAAGAGGATCAGTTTGCTTCCCAGCCATTTCACTTTCTGAATAACTTTGGGAATGAGAGGAAAGGGAGGAAAACCATACAGGAGACCCAGGGGCCAATCGTGAACAAGTGCATCTCTCGGTGACTCCCACTGATGGGGGGATGAGGGAAAAGTAGCTGTTGCATTTGGCATTGATTGGGCTGGCAAAGAGATCACAGCAAGGCTGTCCCCATCTGCCGAAAATCTGTTCCGTTGTTTTTTGTTTCAGAGACCACTCGTGAGGCATCAGGATTGCCCGGCTGAGCTTGTTGGCTATCACGTTGGTTGTCCCTGGAATGTGCATTGCCACCAGAAAATGCTGAGAAGATATTGCCCATTTCCAAACTCGCATGGCCTCTCGACAGAGTGGGTAAGATCTTTTTCCACCCTGTTTGTTGATATACCAAACTACCGTCATGTTGTCTGACTGTATTGCAATAGCCCCCAGAGGAAGAAGGTTATGAAGTGCTTGCAACACCAGGAGCACCGTCCTCATCTCTAGAACACTGGTATGCAGGTGAGCCTCGTGATCTTGCCATGTGCCTTGGACAGTCCTGCCTAGATAATGCCCTCCCACCCTATCTGTGCAGCATCCGTGGTCACAGTGGCAATGGGTTGGCGAGGAACAAATGATGCGCCCATGGTCAGTTGATTGGGTAATGTCCACCAAAGGAGGTCCTTCTTGCAAGATTCTGTCAGAAGAATGTGATGGGATAATGGAAGGTGATGAAGGGACCATTGGGGCGACAGAAGACACTGAAGAATTCTCATGTGTAACCTGGCTAGTGGCACTAATAGTATGGTGGAAGCCATGGTCCCTAGGAGCAGCAGAATAATCTTGGCTTTGACCCTTTGTAAGGGGATAAGACGCTGAATGTGAAGAACCAAGTTCTGTGCCCTTTTGGCAGGAAGATGAGCCACCATGTTTACTGTGTCTATCTCTGCGCCTATAAAAGTCACAGATTGAGAGGGCAATAAGGCAGATTTTTCCCAGTTTTTGGAGATTCTCAGTTGGGCACAAAGATGAATAGTATCGTCCCTGCTCTGAAGGAGTAGATGCCTGGTGGGGGGGAGTCAGAAGCCAGTCATCCAAATACAGAAACACCTGGAATCCTCGACGTCTTAGGTGAGCTGTCACTACTGCCATACACTTGGTGAACACCCTGGGGGCTGTGGTGAGACCAATGGGCAGAGCACGGAAGTGGTAGTGACTGGCTCCTAGCCAGAAGCATAGATGACTCCTTGACACCCTGTCCTGTTTATGTGGTAGTAGGTGTCTTAGAGATCTATGGAGCACATCCAATTGCCTTTTCCTAACAAAGGGGGTATAGACTGCAGTGTTACCATTCGGAACTTGTCCTTCTTTACTGATTCGTTCTGGAGTAAGTTCCGGATCCTATTTGGTCTGCTGGGATGGTTTGGATGACTCTTTTTGACAGCAACTTGTTGACCTCCACAGTTGCCTGATCCTTGTGATTGGGTGGAACGTGTGGGATCTTCTTGGAAACAAAAGGTGGAAGAGAAAAGGTTATGACATAACCTCTTGTAATAATTCTTTGTACCCACTTGTCTTGAGTGATACTTAGCCAGGCTTCTGGGTACAAAGAAATGCGACCCCCGACTGGCCCCAGAGAAGCACAGTTGGGCCCCACATCAGGAGCACTGGTAAGGCCGGCCCAGAAAGGAATCGCAACCTCCCTGGTTTTGCAGACTGCCCCTGCCTCTAGGGCGATGTCTACCATTTCCTCCTCCTCCTCTGCCTCTGAAGGAGGAGTCACCCTGTGCCTTCTGGAAAAACCACTGGAACTTCTTGAACCACATCTTTCCACCCCACTGACCCTTAGGGTATGGTCTAGAGGGAACAGTAAAATGTACTCCCACGGCAGAGAGTGTTTTCCTTTCTTGCTCACACTGGTAAGAGTGTCCTTTACCTTGGATCCAAACAACAAGGAACCATCGAAGGGGGCATTGGTAAAGGTAGGCAAATGGTTCCACAAAGTTACACAAACGCATCCAGTAATGATGCCTTAGGGAAATTCCTGAACCTACTGTTCTACTCACTCCATCGGCCGCATATGAAATAAGCCGCATGGAAAATTTGATGATAGAGTTCAAGGTGGTCAACTGAGCAGAAACCTTGTCAGGGACTCACTCAGTACATGTACCTTGTAAAGAGTCTCCTAACTCTTTAAGGAGATCTCTCTGAAGCCTTGTAAAGTGAGTAAGGTAATTCAGCAATCTATGGGTAAATGCCACTGAAAAAAAGATACGCTTCCCATATCTGTGCATCGTTTGAGACTGCTTTTTCAGCAGATGAACAGAAGAAGAAGTCAGCTAGCTCCTTCTTAGTGGCCGCCACCACCACCATGGCATCTACAGGCACACCTTTAGATAAAAAGTCTTTTTCTGGAGGGGGAGAAAGGAACTTGTTTGGTCTTCTGGGGACTGGCTCCATGGCATCAGGAGTATCCCACATCTTTCAACTAACTAATTCCATCAGTTCGTCAAAGGGTGGAGACACCCAAGAGGCAGAAGGTTGAGACCCGAAAGCCTTCAGTACACTGACTCCTCATCAGAAGGGGTGACAGTGGGCCAGCCGCACCTCTGTTTAAGGATCTCCAGGATGTCTATGAAGGAGACATCATCAGATGATGACTTGGGGGGACCCTTCCGACTCCTCGAGGTCAATGTCAGATGTCAAAGACTCATCCTGGGAGTCGACATGCTTTCTCTTACAAGTCCTGTTCCATGGTGGCTCCTCAGAAGGACATTCTGAGGAGGTCTCGGAAGAGTGAGAGCCACCAGCCGGTGACTCCTGAGGCTGAGGGTCTCTGCTGCCGCTGGAGGGAGTAGGAGCCGAGACAGAAGTAGGTGCTTTAGGGGGAAGAGTGACGGTACCTTTGGTAGGAGCTGACGATTGGGACAGCACACTCCTCATCATCTCAAATGCTGACCTCTCTGGCTCTGAAGACCTCCCCGGCTCCGATAGACATAGGGTCTGAACTCACCCTAGCCGACACACCGAGAGGAAGACTCGGAACTGAAGAGGTTCGGTTCCAAGCATCCCTGTCGGGGCCGACCGGAGAGCTTCAGCCCCTAGACACTACAGATGGCACTGAAAGTGTCGGAGCAGAACTCTGCTCTGAAACAGCCACTAGGGGAGCTGTAGCCAAAGGTTCCACCAGTGGTACCAAGCACTCCGGCTCCGAAAGACCAGCATGGCTCGAAGGAGGAATTATCACAGAGGGTTGAACAGACTCGAGTGGCTCCAGAACCGACTGGGTCGGAGCAAACAACAATTTAGGCAAAGCAGAAGACTTCAAAAGTCTCAGCACTACCCTCTCCACATCTTCTTCTGATAAACTCCTGGAAAACCTGGATGACATAGTAGGAGATTGGGATCTCTGAGGTATAGGAGACTTCAATAACAAGGAGGCCGGTAGAGGGTCCATAGACCAGCTCCGAGAAACAGTCACAATAGTCTCAGTGGTCGGCTCCGAAATACTTGGAACCGACCCTGCAATAACAATACCTGCTCTCAGTTGGACTCGAGGTCTGTGGAGCCAATGAGCCAGTGGACTTGTGTGTTTTTGAAACTTTAAGAGGTGGCTCTGAGACACCAGCCAGTGCCGGGGATGGTCTCTTAGAAGATTTTGACTTTCCCTTGGATTTAGAAGATGATAAGGAACTAGACAAATCTTCCTCAAAGAAAGGTTTAAAAAGACCTTTTAGGATGAGCTTGTTCTTCCTTTCCTGCCAGTACATGGGATACCAACTAAGTACGAAAAGGCCAAAAGCTAAAAATTGCACCAAATGGTGCAAGTAAAATCTAACAACTCTAATAACTACTACGCTAACTAATTACTATAAGCAGTAACAGTTTTAACTATATTAAACTATTTTAAACTAAACAGAGCCAAGAAATTTTGAAAAAGGGGAAATAAATGCAATCACTTAGCCAGAGCCAAAGAGAAGCACAACCGAACTCGTCGACACGGCAAATGAGATCTGGGATTTGTACTGGTGCACCATGGGATACCTACCTAACCATGAGCCAACCAGAAGTCTTCCAGCTTGTAAATAGGTCGAGTCAGAGCTGAGGATCAGCTCTGATCCCATATGTAAAGAATGAAGGTGAGATAGGACTACAGAACATCACTTGTTCCCATCATAATTGTCTGGGCTGTTCTTAAAAATATCTACAGTACTACCTGCTTTAATATAATTTGCTAGTCTGTTCCAGACATCAGCTGCTCTCTCAGAAAAACAATTAGTACACTTCTCATTCCTACAGAATTTTCTACATAGGTTGTCTGATGATTCTCTGCTACTTTTTGATAACCCCAAACATTCCCGGAGATAGTTGTCTTTAAATGCCCTATCTACCTGAATAAAATATCCTCTTAGATATGTACAAGAGGCATTGTACAAGTTCATATATTTTGGTCTTTCTTAGTAACTTACATTTTCCCATCCATGGATGCCCTTGGGATATTTCTGCTGTACTCTTTCCAGTTTACTCATGCTTGTTTTCTTATAAGGTTTCCATACTGTTACTCCATACTCAGGTTAGGCATGGTATAATTCACAGTTTCAGAAGCCCTGGTCATGTCCGTGAACAGACCCACTGTGATGTTTCTTTCACTTTCTGAACAACAAGAATAAAACTCTGATGTCTGACATTATTGCCTCTAATCACCTGTGATCTATGGGATACAGGAAAGAATAACAGGAAACATCAGGGACATTCCAGAAACACAGGGACAGTTAAAAGGTATGGTGGTGTATCAGTGTGTGTGTGTGTGTGTGTGTGTGTGTGTGTGTGTGTGTGTGTGTGTGTGTGTGTGTGTGTGTGTGTGTGTGTGTGTGTGTGTGTGTGCCTTTGTGTGTGTGTGTGTGTGTGTGTGTGTGTGTGTGTGTGTGTGTGTGTGTGTGTGTGTGTGTGTGTGTGTGTGTGCCTTTGTGTGTGTGTGTGTGTGTGTGTGTGTGTGTGTGTGTGTGTGTGTGTGTGTGTGTGTGTGTGTGTGTGTGAGTGTGCCTTTGTGTGTGTGTACATGCATGTGTGTGTGTTTGTGTGTGTGCACATGCTTGCGTTTGAAAGTGTGAATGAATGAGGGGGGTGTCTGTGCCTATGCAATGCATGGGCTTCTAGTGGTGATTACCATAGGTAAGTGCAACTCAGAGGCATGCAAAATTAGCCAGTAATGAGGTATGTCCTTGTTCTGGCTAAATATGTCTGAAATACATTTTCCACGATCATGGAAACAACCCCTTCTCACCATAGCATTTTGCACTCACAGTGGGGGTTCTTTCTAAATCCTACAAAGTGTCTCTTTGTTTATGTGAATTTGACATTTTGAAAAAATGTACATGTATTCCCTTTGATTTTTGTTTAACTTAAGAATAAAACTGTATTTATTTTATGAGGTTAGGGACTTTTGGTACGATAACATACCACTATGTGTATGCATACAGTACTAATTTTCACATTATTATGATATGTGTGTAATTCTGTTGGTAAGTCTTATCTTGCAAAAAGAAAAAAAATCCTAAGGGAAACAATCACAATAAAAGAGCTACCATACCAATGATTATGAAAGGATCCACTGTCGCTCACCTTGGAGACAAAAATGGCAGCTTAGTTTGCATTCGGGTATTACTCAGATAACCAAACTCTCAAGCCAACTAGGTGGAAAAAACATATAAACACAACAGCTGGTAACAGCAAAGACTGGCAGCAAAGGGTACTGGTGTGGGAAATCTGAGCTTTCCAAATATCATCTGAAACATTTACTTTCTGTTGATCATCCAACAGCAAAGTTATTTTTGACATCATCAGAATGGCAGCTATGTGGCAGTATGCATGGTATCAGTCCTGTGCCTGGGTCTTTTAAATGGGTTTGTACTAGGGATCACAGATTCACTAATGAGCATCCATGTAGAAAGAAGCAAGCACAATAGTGATTTAATATAAATTTAGCTGTAGTTCCATATCAGGCCAGACAGGGTTGCACAATTTTATCAGGTGACTTTGGCAAAAGTATAGATCAACTAAAGACAGCACTACCTCCGAAGCAACAAGGCGATGCCTGCTCTCAAGGCAAGTGGCCACTATGAAAAGCAGACACATAAATTACCCCTAAAAGTTAACTATAACCAGATGTTGATTTTTTTATCACAGTATGCTTCCTCTTCACTTTAATCCAGACTCAAGAGATCCTCATACAAAGTAAAAGCAAAATCTAAAAATTAATCCCTCCATTTCCTTTCTGTATATATTGCTAACATTTCTATGCCCATCATTTTTAATTTCATTTAACTTTCATATTACTTTCTTTTGGTACTTGCCATACCATTTTTTATCACATAGCAATGATAGCATACATGTACAGAAGAAGGTAAGTGAACAGGAGAAGGTATACTTTACGTACTGCCTATTGGAATTTTCAAACACAATGAACAGCCAAAACCAGGCAGCTTATCTTCTATATATTCATTACTTCATTCTTAACATGTGTATACCTGTTGTGTCATTTGAATCTTAAATTATTCCAGCAGAATCACACAGGTGAGTAATGATTACTAGAGGTAGTTAATCTATGTCCATGCGAGCAACATCGACTATTAATACTACAGCGGGGACTTACTCCTGTTCTGTGAAAACACTTAGCCTCACTTTTGCAGATTCTATACTCTGACCCTCTCTTTTACCCTGTACAGTAAAGCCTGTGTCCCTTTCTTCACAAGTCTTTTAAGAGGGTGCTTGGACTTACCTGCTACCTTATCCTCCCTCAGCCTTCTTTACCTGTTCTCTTCTACTGTATGTTAAATTCTAATTAAGTGTAAAGCTATAGCACCTTGTCTAACTATTAATTTAGGTCTATGTCTGTCTCACCCAGATCACAACACCTGTGATATACCTGAAATAAAGAATGTGATTCTTCTAGAATTGACCTTATATACCCTGAACCAGTATGACGTCTTGCTTCTGTAATGTTGTTAAAGTTAGGAATACGTGCAGAAATACAGACAGGAACTACAATCATCACCAAGTAAAATACCAGTTATTATCCTTGCCTCTTTCATTAATAAGCTGCTAATTCAGCTGTTTACCACTCCCACAATGTTTTCCTTCCCTGTAAATCTTTCCCTGCTGTCCCCATATCCAGATTCACCGTCTCTTCTAGTTCCCACTCTTTTCCAGTGGTCCTCACTAAATCATCTAGGCCATTCCCTAACCACTCTGCACATTGTACTTCCACATTCACTGTTGTCATTGCTGTCATCCAGTGCTGTGCAATCACCTTTATTACCCACCCTCCCATCACTACTTCCACTCTTTCTGCCCGCATCCAACCATATTCTTCCTTTACCATTCCACATACAAAAAAAACTCCCAACTCCTGGTAATCTGCTACACATACACACTATCAAGGAAATGTTCCCCACCTATGTCTATGCTCTCTAAAGACTACCACCACACAACGCAGGTCCCATGCATTGTTCTGCTCACATCTCCAACACTGGTCATATTCCTACCACCCTCGCTCATAAAGGTTGGACAGCATGAGGTAACAGTTCAGAAGGTGGAGTTGCGCACTGACAAGTGATCCTATACATGCTGTTTTTCTGTTCATGTGATTTACATACTCCCAAGCACTGTCAACATTCTAGCAATCCCAATCTCTAAGCCATGCATGCCTCTGTTATTCTCAGGAAGCCTCCCACAGTTCTTACATGCCATAAGTCCTTATCTACTTCTTGCAGTGCATTCTGCTTCATGAATAAAGGGCCTTATCCTACAGACCTGCTTATTACTAGCTTGCTGCATGCAAGATACTTATAGAATTAAGGAAACAAAGTCATAGGTTCATGAATGATGACTAAATAGTCTAGTTAAGGGGAATATAAAATGTCTTAAACCTAGGTACATACTGCAAAGTCAGTTAACTATAAGTAGTCTTTCACTGATAACAAACTTTATAACCTAAATAAAAAGTCTGGCCTGCAACTGAACTTTTGAACTTGAACTAAAGAAACTTCATTAGAAACTAGTCGAAGTCTGAAATCAAAAATCACTTTTAATGAGGAGAAGCATGGTTAGTCTGAGCAAAATGGATGCCTGATCCTTGGCTCTAACCACCCTGGACTGATACAAGTTGTTTTAAGGATACTCAATCTCCAGAAAGTTAAACGAACAAGTGAATGATAGCTGTGAATTGGTAGATGAAACAAGTGAAGCTCTCAGATACATTTTCAAAGGCCAGCATGGATGATGGTATGTTGCTTCTATCCATGCACCTGACTGCAGTAGGCTCTGAAATATAGACGCACATAGCGCTGACTATGAAGCAGAGTGTGCAAGTGGGGCAGCTAGATAGCAAAGTTGAAGGACTCAGAAAGGCAGTGCACATGCTGCAGGAGCTTATGAATTCTTCAATTTGAACCCTAACAGCAACCCAGAAGAACACCATTAAGCAAGCACAAAAGCTGGACAATATCAAGAATATCAAATAATCAAAAGCCAGAAAGAACAGACCAATCACCTTGTGAACCACGATTTATTCCAGTATGTTGAGTGCTTTCTTCCCCACTAAAGGGACTTCCTCAGAACAATATAAAACAAAAACCTAGCTCTATTTATACTCCACCCTAATTAAACAATGAAATCACTAATTGTTAAAACCATCAAAAAAAAATACATTAAGAAATACATTTAAAAGTACATTTAAAACAGACGAAACACATTCACAAATTGTAATTAAAAACTTTAACATAGAAACTTCATTATTTTTATGTATGAATAATATATAAATAATAATGTTGGGTTACCAACATAATTTATATGTCCCTCATTACCCCAAAACATTACGCAACTTTAAAATACTAGAAATAGTGAGCATTTCATTTATTCCATGGTAATGGGAATCATTTAAAAACAGTTGCTATTTTAATTCCATAATATCTAGATGCACATCTAATATTCTTCCCTGCACATCTTTTTTGCAACTGTTGCACCACCATAAATTTAAACTTATGTCCTACGTTTGTATGTATATGTCTGTACAATGGACTTGTGATTCTATTATTCCTTATGTCACCTAGATGTACACCTATCCTGACTTTGAATTTCCTACAGGTTTTCCCAATATTAAATATGGGCAGTCCTGACATTTAGCCATGTATGTCACATTGGTGGAATTACAATTAAAATGTCCATGTATACATATTGTTCTTCCATTTAACTTAAAGTCTTTCCCTGTTTCCAAAATGAATGAACAGTATATACAGCTATTGCAGTTAAAATTACCCATGGCTCTGTTAACTGTTACCTTCTCAGCCCTCCTTTCTAAAATGTTCTTGAAAGATCTATCTTTCCTGTATACTATTTTGGGAGTTCTGCCAACCTTCTGTGCAATATTCTCATCAAATTGTAATATCTCCTAATTTCTTTGAATAATATCAGTTATAATACTGGCTTCACTGTTATATATTATTATTAAACTCATACATATATTGGTATTGTCTGTTTTGTCCACCATTGAAACTGCTCCCCCTGAGTAAACATTGTTTGCATAATCCAAAATGGGCTTATACGTTCCTATATCCCGCTTATTTTTTACCTCTGTGGATATAGCTGACAACATGTTATTCGGGTGAACCCTCTGCCTAAACATCTGCAATATGAAATCCACCTCACATAGGAAATCTTCACATTGGTTGACCATTCTGGCTGCCTGCACCAATTGACCTTTAACTACAGATTTCCTTTGATGGTGCAGGTGCCAGCTGGTATAATCCAAATATGAATTGGAAAAGGTAGATTTTCTGTAGATATTAGTAATAAACTTTTTGTTGCTTGTGTCAATATGTAGGTCAGTGTCCAGATAGGTGATTTTTACCTTATTGTACTCATAAGTAAATTTTAAAAATTTAACTGACTTATTTATATATTCTAACAGTTCTATTAATCTTTGCTCCGTTCCTCTCCAAATAAGGAGCAGGTCATCCAGAAATCTAGTATAATGCACTATGTCAGTTTCAAAATAACTTTTCATTAGGAATTCCTGTTCCCAAAATTACATGACCAGATTCGCAAAAATGGGGGCACATGCTGCCCCCATTGCTAAACCCTTCATCTGTCTATAATACTGGCCTTCAAAAATATATATATAATTAGTCTTTAAAACTACCTCCATCAATGTGATGAACTTATTGATCTGATCTTAGTCAAAAATGTGTGTCTTATACAATTGCTGTTCAACCTATGATAAACCTATTTTATGAGGTATAACCGAAAAAAGATTAGCTACATCCACAGTTACCAAAATCAAATGGGGGTAACTTAAATCGCTTTTAACTTTTCCAAAAAATGCCATGAATCTTTACTTATACAAGTAAATTTCTCCAAACTTCTTTGTAATTTGTTGTCCAGATATTTACTGATAAAGCAAGTTTTGGATCTTTTACCATCCACAATAAGCCTGAATTTAGGATTTTTCAGGACTTTGTGGATTTTCGGAATACCAAATATATTAAACACCATCGGATGTTCATTTGACATGTAAAAATATTCAGATTCATTAATTTATCCTTGGAACAACATGTCACTTAACAATAAATATATTTTGTGGTGAGCAACTTAAACTTCATTTAGGGAACTCTCTTCATAAGTACCATCCAACAGTAGGGCATTCATTACATTTAAATAGTCCCCTTTATTCATGACTACTACACCATTGCCTTTGTCAGGTTTCATAAATCTTACACCTTTATTATTTATAACTCTACCCAACAATTCCTCTTCTTCATTATTTATTTTTTTTACAGATTTCACCAGCTCATTGCTCCACACATTATCACCATAAAAATACCTAGCTGAAAGGCAAAGTGCTACAGTGGTTAAGGTGTATGCTTTTCAACCAGAAGGTGCATGGTTTGATTCTCACCACAGGAAAGCTCCTTACAGATTGAAGAAGTATATTTTGCCCTGCTAGACAGGTGTCCAGGGAAGTAAATAGTGTGGGAAGAAATAGCCAGGGAATTTTTATGGCTAGGCTTCATTAGGCCCTAGGGCCGATAGCCTAGTACCAACTTATGAACCTTAGATCTTTTTCACACATTTTTTCGAATAAGCCAACTACATTGTTTAAGGATGGATTGAATATGCTTGTTTTTTTAGCTCTTCTGTACGTTCATTGTATAACTCACCAATGGAATTAAACCAAACTCTCAAATTTAATTTTCTAGTATAACATTTGAGATCAACTAATGTATTTACTACATTTCTTCTTCTGCTAGGAACAAAGGTTTATCCTTTTGCCAATAAGTTGGCATGGTCAGCAGTTAAATCAGTACATGAATAATTATAAATTTAAAAATTTTTTTTGTCATTACAAACAATCACAGGCTACAAACCAATTTCATCATTCATGACCTGTAACAATATTTCCAAGTCAACACCTTGACTTAACACTTGGGAAACAGACAATTCATTTGATATTGTATTACCATTAATGCTGTACAAACTACTTACATCACTATTAGATTCAATATGCCCATCCATAACACCAGACTCCGCTCTATTACTATTTGCATTGAAAATAGTAGGATCATTAATATCGCCCTGAGTCCAATATACATGCATGATCCAAAATACCATTGACATTGTTGAATTCTAACTCATTTACATGTCCGGTAAAGCTATAAATTGAGAAGTCACTTAAACAATCAGCATTTTCAGTTTCTGTCCCAAGAACAACTTCGGGAATTAATTCAGTAAATTTGCTTTCAATGGATGATTGTGAATTAGCACTTGCCCCATTCCATTTACAACCCACACTCTTGACCAAACTTTTGCCAGTCACGCCAATATTAACCTGCAAGTTAAAATTAGATGCTTCGCTCAAGCCAGTAATGACTCTGCTGTTATTAAAACCACATAAACTTACAATTAATTTAGGTTGGGACCTCCCAACGACATCGGCATGATGACTATGTCATACATTCCGGGTCCTTGGACCTTTGGGTTTTGCTCCCTGAGCACCATAATCCCTGTAATTGTTGCCCTGGTAGTTGTAAGTTTGTGCTTTCCCCCGGAGTCTCTCAGAATGCCGAACTGCCTCCTCCATGTTGGCGCCAGACTGCAATCTCGGACATTGCTCACCCTGATGTTTCCTTGCATCTTGCATCATTTCCACTGAATTAAACCCTCGGTCATTGACCTGTTGTTGCTCGTTGCCTTGGTGACCTGCCTTATCTTGATATTCACTAATATCCCTTTTTATTTTATTTGTTTTACGGGCAAACACAGTATTACATTGTTCATTTACTGAACGTAAAATACCATGAAGCATTATTTGACACTGTGAACCTTCTAAGTCAGTCTGAATGGACCTGTCGAGTTCTTCCAAATGTTTAACCATGTCATTCAACTTGACACTATTGAATTTTATCATAATCTTCATTAGTTCAATACCAGTCCCGTCGAAAAGGGCATGTAATTCATCCATTTCACTGTTTTCACTTGCTCCATTTGGGTACCTCCATAGTCTAAGACCTTGCAGAACCTGCTGTAGTTCTATATTTCTTCCCAAATATGCATTCTCCATTTGAAGTTTTTTGTATGCTAACAAATCTTTCTTAAAACATTTAAGTTTAGGTGGTAAGGGTGGGCAATAGTTACTGTTCTGTTTGTTCCCTATAATGACTGTTGTATGTTAACTGATATGTGAGGTCTGTGCTGAGCTGTCAGTCATTACACTAATGCTCTTGATGCATTTGTTGAGGCAGAGGCATTATGATGGAAATTATTACTGAAATAACTATTTCTTTATTTCACTCATGCATGCATGCATGCTTACTCCCTGGGTGTGATAAAGGATACCCACCTTAATTCTTAGTGACAGGAAAGTGATATTACAGACATTGTCTTTATCCTTTACTATTAGTCCTTACAGCTGACATAAATTATAATAATGTCTAGGAACTGTCATGTCAGGGTAAGACTGGTGAAGACTGTTTTAGACTAAGATTTAGTTAGGAATACAGATATTTAGGTGTTGAGTATAAGCCTAGACTTGATGTATGGAATAGAAAGGGAATGTTGAGCCTGTGGGGGGGAGGAAGTGAGACAATCTAGTTTTGTATACTATAATGGCTCATGTTTTTTTGAGGCAAGAAGGGTAATGCCATTCAGAGAAGATATGGATTATTTTTTAAAGTGAGTAGCTCGGTGGGGCAGGAATAGCTCTGAGAGGAGTTTAGCTTTTGCTCTAATAACCACTAGGGGCATTATTGCTTGGCATAAGTAGATAACACCTAAGGACTTGGCTCCAACCCATGGAATGTATCCAGAGACACATATGTGGGAGGGGGAATGCTCAGCAAAATGGAAGTAGCCTCCAGCAAGGGCTTATTCTTTGGGAAGGCACACTAGGCCCAAAAGATAGTTTTAAGTTTGTCATGGAATGTGGGGGGAAATAGTCACCTAATTAGGCATGCGAGAATCCATCAGAGAATGAAGATGGAAGGAGTGCACCTAGCATGCTTGCAGGAAGTTAAGCTAAAGGAGTCCTAAAAGTTTAAAACTAAAGAATATAGAACCCTGTTAGCTAAGAACAAATCTAGGGGTGGGTGAAAAATGAGTATTGCTCATGTTTCATGAATCATTGGATGTCATGTCCCGAGAAGTTAAGATAAGTGGAAAGGACAGGTGGTTGAGTTTGCTGGGGTGGGGAGATTTGGTTTTGCAGGGGAGCAGAACAGATATTTTAATTACTCTATCGTAGTGTAGGCAGAATATTCATAGTACAACAATACTAGATATAGCATTGCTGGATCATGCTTCAGTGTGATTGATAATAACTTTAGACACTTACAGCCCTATGTTCAGGGGATGGAAATGGGCTTATTTCAAAAGGCAAAAGAAGGAAGAGAAAAGGAAATTAAAGGAGATAGTTGGTGATGTTTTGATAAGAAATACAGGGAGAGATGCAGTCCCTGACTGGACCTGGTAGAAGGGCTGCAAGGCATCATCAGTAGGAGGGGATTTCATGGAGTTAGAGGGTCTACAAAAATTAACAAAATAAAGTTTTATTGAAGTGATGTACAGTGACTTACGATTATCACAAAGATCTGGAAGTGAGGTGGGTCACTGAACTGTTACACACACACACAAAAAAAAAACCAGGCGGAGTTAATGAGGAAGAGGCATTTCTGGTGGTTAAATACGTAGGGTAATATAAAGTGCATTGCGTTGCTTTTTTTTTTTTTTCACCCAGGTTGCCCTAGGGTGACTATATCACAGGTCATTTATCAAAGTTGGGAAAAAATATCAAGGAATCTAGAGTTGAGGGAGGCATTTAAGGATTTTCATGAGACTGTACTTTTCAATCAGTTGAGCAAGTGATGTTACACAGAACTTCAAGGTGGCAAAATCAGACCTGTTATCAAAATCACAACAAGAGGCTCAATAGGCCAATTACATACATTGAGGTAGTCAAAGCAATAATTAGTTTGAACTCTAACAGTCCCAAGAATAGATGGATTCCCCAGTGGAATTTTAAAACTGGTGAGGAAGAAACTTCTGGACAACTTTAACTGGACTTTATAATTCTAGTGCTTTTATGGAACGTCCAGGTCAGGAGCACAATCTGTCCATGATGGTTATTCTAATGTCCAAAGTGGGAGTTTTGTGATTAGGAGATTATAGGCCCATACTGCTTATAAATTTGGGTTTAAAAATGGTAACCACTTGAAATTTCGGGACCCACTAGAAAGTACCGAAACACAGAGACTGAATGCCAGAAAGAACGGACTTACCATTTCCTGAGTTTGAGATGGCCATTTCTTGGAATATTCTCTTTTCTTAGAGGTATGTTGATCTCAGAGCTGGTATACGTAAATTGGAAGATGTGGAGCACTTGCCCACCACATTGGGGGGCCAGAGGGTCTTGCCTACCAGCAAAAAAGAAGATTAAAGGAGAAGAGTAATCATGAAGATTTGCTGTTCTCCCAGATTTTGATCTTTTTTCCACCTTGTTGGTGCTTGGCATTTCAAACAGAAGCCTTGAAAAACATATGCAAAAATACTAATGAGAAGGGTGGAATTGAACTACAAATGTGATAAACGAGGCAAAATTAGTTTGTGGGAGGGACAGAGAGACAAGTAGTAGGAGACGGATCCTTTACATGAAGCTGGGAAACATCTCATCAATTAATGATGTTCTTTGATATAACTGACTATTTCTTGGGGAATTTTATTTGAGGGTTTGAGTGGAGACTTTGTGGGGAGAAGTTTATTGGATGGTTGAAGGCTCTGTACACAAATCCAACTTTTCAGGTGCTAGTTAATGCAGGTCTCCCAAACAGTGAAAGTATAGGGAAAGGTACTAGAGAAGGACATCCCCTCTCCCTGGAGTTGTTTGTCTTGATAGTAGAAGAATTAGCAGTGCAGGTGAGATATTTACTTAGGGAGAAGTGAGTACGGGGACACCTAGCTTCTTTTTAATGTTTGCAGATGACTGTGTCTTTCTGAGTACGCATATCCAGAAGGTTCTTGTAGGGATATTGGATATTTTCCGAAAGTATAGGGTAGTCTTTGGGTTGCAGTGCAACTATGCAAAGCCTGCTTTGAAACTTTGTGGTAATAATAACTAGGAGAGAGGGGCAGATGATATCTGTCTTGTCTCTAACATTAAATATTTGGGGTTAGTGTTAGTTACTATCTGGGAAGCCACTGTTTCCGATAATACAGAGTTGGTTAAAACATTAGGGCTAACTCTAAGCAAATTCAGTACACTGTCAGGGAAAATAGAACTAGCTTGGTCTATAATATTCCCTCACGTCAGCTATTTGTTTAGAAGTGTACATATTTCCTCTAGACATAGCTATAGTGGAGCTGTAGGAAGCATTAAATACATACATTTTGAGAGTCTTAAGATGGAGATTGGGAACTTTGATGGCAAGTATTCTCAAATATTATGGGGTGGAGGGGGGTCACCACAATTTGTCACATATATAACAGCTTTTAAATTAGCTCAATATATCATATGATGTGAAAGAAAAGAATAAAGGGAAATGTGGTGTACCATTGACTGGGGTAGTCCTCCTCCCTTTATACTGTAAGCATGTGTCTGTGTGTGCACAAGTGAGTGAGCACAGGAAATTATAATGAACTGCACACTACGCGTCTGATATTATCAATGATAGTCAATCAGGTAGCACTACTTTCCAGGTAACTGTACTTATTTAGCAGGAAAATGTGCAATAATATCATATTAACATAACTGTCTTAGTCTGTGTCCATTTGGAAGTATTGTAAAACAATATTTCACAGGACCAGTCAATATATAGGTCAGCAATGGCTCCTGACCCAGTTTGGGTTAAATGGTAAGTGAAATATTCTGATTTGTGCACTATTTCTTTTTGAATACTCACAATATCTCTCAAGCTAAACAAATTTACGGCTAAGTATCAATGAAAATTTCTACAGCGTTATCTAAGATGTCACCTGATGTTATGCTATAGTCTATGACTCAGCTGGGTTTGAAAATATTAAAATACATATAGAAATACTACATATCTTCATTATTACTAACAAACAGCTAACTATATATTCAGTACTGTGCATTACATGCAGAGACTGAGAGTGTATTTTTGTCTCATATCATGACATTTCACATCATGTCACTCAGTAAAGAGACAGTCATCAAAATACACATGTAAATATGAAAATATGATTAAGAACTGGCATACCCTGGTTAATATCTCAACTGCCATTCATCCTAGATTACCAATCTTAGTACTGTTATTTTTTTCTTGCACTGTGCCCTTTCAAATGCCACATATTCATAATTAGTCCCCAAAAATATCATAATATCATATGAACTGTAAGTGTCAAAAGGAATCCTATAGAAATGTGGCGTGAATTACTTGCTGTGCTTCTTTCAGTGAACCCTCCGAGCACTTTGTTTCAAGTTAAAAACAAAGTACATGAGGTCACAATCTATGCTGATAGCTTAGCTTTTCTCTGTCTTAAACCAGCAGGTAAATGACTCACAGATGCAAAAGACACTGCAAGGAATTAGAGACAACAACATTTCAGGTCACTTACCAGTTCTGACACTGATTGTGATGGGGTTTCCCTCTCTGGTTCCAATTAGGGTTGAGACTCTAATGATGTAAGTGATGCCCTCTTTCAAGTCATGAATCTCAAATGTATTCTGGTCTCCAGGTACAAATCTGACGAACTCTGTGCCATCTAAACCAAAAGACAACAATAGGCAAGTCAAAGGTTTTGGCTTTACAAACAAGTAAGCGTCATAATTTCACAAGCACTATACTTTTTTTCCCAATTATATATAACAAAGTAGAACCTCTGTAAGTTAACCACCCAGGGACTGTCAACATATGGAGGTGGTCAACATACGGACCTAGGCCTACTGTACTGATACGTGCATGCATTTTACTTTACTTTCTTGTACAGCTTTAATTAGAGAATATCATATGAAATCATACATAATCAAAACACAGTAAAATCATACATGTAGTATCATACACAATCAATACATTTACTGTTTTCTCATGGTTTAATCATTCTTTCTGAAAAAAGAGTCAATCTCGGTCTGTTTCTTATTGTTATTACAAAGGTAAGTGGAGAAGCACTCTCAACGCTGGTTACACCACTCAGCATACCTGGGCATTTTTTCCACAGCAAATGACTTCAACTGCATTATCAGATGCCGGGCATCCTCTTCTTTTGGAGTCACTGCAATTTCTGTGTCATCGTCACTTGCTTCTTCTACTTCATCAGCTGCTTCATGCACTTTTACGCTGGTCTGTACTTCGGACAATATTGCTTGGAAAATTGCTTCTGGGTCAGGTTCATTACAGGTTACCACCTCATCATCCATTGCAACAAAACCTTCAGTATCTACTCCTTTGAATTCTGCTATGGGAGATGGACTGTCTGATCAGGCCAAAACGTTGTGCTCTTGGGTTGTGACAAATCCAGCTTTCTTGAAACACTTCTGTATCATTTCTGGCTGACCTTTATTTTAAGCAGAATTGATTCAGAGGACAGCATTCAGAGTGTTACCTGATGCAACGGATGAAGTTGCTTCCACAGTCGGACCACAGGTTTGTGTTTTAGTAATGCCCCACTGTAGGAGCTGGGCTCAGTAGTGCATCTTAAATGTTTTGATAATACCTTGGTCAAGAGGTTGGATTTTTAAGGTTGTGTTTGGAGGCAGAAATTTCAGTGTCATGTTTATGAGATGATTCACTTGTGGGTGGCCAGGACAGTTGTCTACTGTCAGTAGAATAGACTGTTTCTTCTTCTTCTTCATTTCTCAGTCAATACCCCTTATCCACTCCTGAAATAAGGCACCAGTCATCCATGTGCATTTGCTTGATCTCCAAGTGACTGGGAGGTCTTTGGGCCTCAGGTTCTTGAATGCGTGCGACTTTGCCAATTTACCAATTACCAAGGGCTTTAGTTTCTCTCTGGGTGAGCTAGTGCAAAGCAGAAGTGTGAAACATTTTTTGGAAAGTTTTCCCCTCTTACATTTGTTACTCTTCATGACAAGGCTCCTGTCAGGCATCGCCTTGAAAAAAGTCCACACTCATCAGTGTTAAAGATGTCGTCATCTTTGAAGCCTCTGGCAAAGTCTGGGAACATTTTGTTGAACTCTTCCACAACTTCTACTGGAACTTCATTGGATTTACCACACAAGACTTTCTGTGAAATCTTGTGTCACAGTTTAAATTTCTCAAGCCAGCCACTTGATACTTGGAAATCTCCCACCCCGAATTCCTGTGCAAATGTTTTAGCACAGGAATGGATGGATCATCGGCCTAGAGATTCGAGCGTTAACTGCCCTCATTTGTTTGAACCAGCTTAATGTGGCTTCTTTGACTTCATTGAGGGAAGTTTTCCTCCTTTTCCACTGTAAATCTTTGTTTTCTTTACCATCTCTCTCCAAAGTACTCATGTTTACATTTTTGGATGTTGGTAACTCTGGTCTTGCTAACACCAAAATGTTCCACCATCTTTCTTTGGCTGCTGCTTTCCAGAAAATGTAGATGATCAACCGTTTCATTCAATGTCAGCTCTTTACTTTGGGCCATCATGTCTCAATTAACTGTAATTTTTTTCAGTAATTGTAAAATCTTCAGCAACACGTGATAAATAACAGGACATTAGGCCTAA